>NC_060193.1:1090761-1270761 GCF_021184085.1 Oncorhynchus gorbuscha
ACAGAGGGAGAGACACAGACATAGGGAGACACAGATACAGACACAGACAGACAGACAGAGAGAGAGACACAGACACAGGGAGACACAGACACAGACAGACAAAGTGAGAAAGACACACACACAGACAGAGACACAGAAAGAGGGAGACACAGACATCTTTTCAACATTTTTATCAATGAATTAGCAGACATGTTGGACCAATCTCCAGCCCCAGAGGGAGACACAGACAGAGGGAGACACAGACAGAGAGAGACACAGACAGAGAGAGAGACACAGACAGAGAGAGAGACACAGACAGAGAGAGACACAGACAGAGAGACATAATACACTGACTAGAGAGAGAGAGACAGAGACAGACACAGATATATATTATATATTCTAGGAAACATTATAATTAAAATTAAAAGACTCATGAGATTCATACAGTATATATTTTGTAGTTGGTTGACCAGTGTAATATATAGTGTAGTTAATCAGTGTAATATATAGTGTAATATATAGTGTAGTTAACCAGTGTAATATATAGTGTAGTTAACCAGTGTAATATATAGTGTAGTTAATCAGTGTAATATATAGTGTAATATATAGTGTAGTTAACCAGTGTAATATATAGTGTAGTTAACCAGTGTAATATATAGTGTAGTTAACCAGTGTAATATATAGTGTAGTTAACCAGTGTAATATATAGTGTAATATATAGTATAGTTAACCAGTGTAATATATAGTGTAGTTAACCAGTGTAATATATATAGTGTAATATATAGTGTAATATATAGTGTAATATATAGTATAGTTAACCAGTGTAATATATAGTGTAGTTAACCAGTGTAATATATAGTGTAGTTAACCAGTGTAATATATAGTGTAATATATAGTATAGTTAACCAGTGTAATATATAGTGTAATATATAGTGTAGTTAACCAGTGTAATATATAGTGTAGTTAACCAGTGTAATATATAGTGTAGTTAACCAGTGTAATATATAGTGTAGTTAACCAGTGTAATATATAGTGTAGTTAACCAGTGTAATATATAGTGTAGTTAACCAGTGTAATATATAGTGTAGTTAACCAGTGTAATATATAGTGTAGTTAACCAGTGTAATATATAGTGTAGTTAATCAGTGTAATATATAGTGTAGTTAATCAGTGTAATATATAGTGTAGTTAATCAGTGTAATATATAGTGTAGTTAATCAGTGTAATATATAGTGTAATATATAGTGTAGTTAACCAGTGTAATATATAGTGTAGTTAACCAGTGTAATATATAGTGTAGTTAACCAGTGTAATATATAGTGTAGTTAATCAGTGTAATATATAGTGTAATATATAGTGTAGTTAATCAGTGTAATATATAGTGTACTATATAGTGTAGTTAACCAGTGTAATATATAGTGTAGTTAATCAGTGTAATATATAGTGTAGTTAATCAGTGTAATATATAGTGTAGTTAATCAGTGTAATATATAGTGTAATATATAGTGTAGTTAATCAGTGTAATATATAGTGTACTATATAGTGTAGTTAACCAGTGTAATATATAGTGTAGTTAATCAGTGTAATATATAGTGTAGTTAATCAGTGTAATATATAGTGTAGTTAATCAGTGTTATATATAGTGTAGTTAACCAGTGTAATATATAGTGTAATATATAGTGTAGTTAACCAGTGTAATATATAGTGTAGTTAATCAGTGTAATATATAGTGTAGTTAATCAGTGTAATATATAGTGTAGTTAACCAGTGTAATATATAGTGTAGTTAACCAGTGTAATATATAGTGTAGTTAGTCAGTGTAATATATAGTGTAGTTCATCAGTGTAATATATAGTGTATATATTTTTTAAGGAAAGTGTTTTCACTTAAATCAATGAAAGTTGTGCAACTCACCCCTCTCTCTTGTGACCTACACGCTCCCTATTCCGAGAAAGAGCTGACCTCCTCTGTAGACAGTAGATAAAACATGATGCATTATGGGTACTAGAACATGAAGACAGACTACATCCTCTCTATTCTGACCTCCTCTGTAGACAGTAGATAGAACATGATGCATTATGGGTACTAGAACATGAAGACAGACTACATCCTCTCTATTCTGACCTCCTCTGTAGACAGTAGATAGAACATGATGCATTATGGGTACTAGAACATGAAGACAGACTACATCCTCTCTATTCTGACCTCCTCTGTAGACAGTAGATAGAACATGATGCATTATGGGTACTAGAACATGAAGACAGACTACATCCTCTCTATTCTGACCTCCTCTGTAGACAGTAGATAGAACATGATGCATTATGGGTACTAGAACATGAAGACAGACTACATCCTCTCTATTCTGACCTCCTCTGTAGACAGTAGATAGAACATGATGCATTATGGGTACTAGAACATGAAGACAGACGACATGAATATCGTAAACAAGGAAAATATCATCCTTTAGTTAATGTTGAAAATAACACCCATCTGGCAAAGATCATCTTCAGCTGCTGTTGCTGTGTTGCTACCATGCTGTGTTGTCATATGTTGCTACCATGCTGTGTTGTCATATGTTGCTACCATGCTGTGTTGTCATGTGTTGCTACCATGCTGTGTTGTCATGTTGTGTTGCTACCATGCTGTGTTGTCATGTGTTGCTACCATGCTGTGTTGTCATGTTGTGTTGCTACCATGCTGTGTTGTCATGTGTTGCTACCATGCTGTGTTGTCATGTGGTGCTACCGTGCTGTGTTGTCATGTGTTGCTACCATGCTGTGTTGTCATGTGGTGCTACCGTGCTGTGTTGTCATGTGTTGCTACCATGCTGTGTTGTCATGTTGTGTTGCTACCATGCTGTGTTGTCATGTGTTGCTACCATGCTGTGTTGTCATGTGTTGCTACCATGCTGTGTTGTCATGTGGTGCTACCGTGCTGTGTTGTCATGTGTTGCTACCATGCTGTGTTGTCATGTGGTGCTACCGTGCTGTGTTGTCATGTGTTGCTACCATGCTGTGTTGTCATGTTGTGTTGCTACCATGCTGTGTTGTCATATGTCGCTACCATGCTGTGTTGTCATGTTGTGTTGCTACCATGCTGTGTTGTCATGTTGTGTTGCTACCATGCTGTGTTGTCATGTGGTGCTACCGTGCTGTGTTGTCATGTGTTGCTACCATGCTGTGTTGTCATGTTGTGTTGCTACCATGCTGTGTTGTCATGTGTTGCTACCATGCTGTGTTGTCATGTGTTGCTACCATGCTGTGTTGTCATGTGGTGCTACCGTGCTGTGTTGTCATGTGTTGCTACCATGCTGTGTTGTCATGTGGTGCTACCGTGCTGTGTTGTCATGTGTTGCTACCATGCTGTGTTGTCATGTTGTGTTGCTACCATGCTGTGTTGTCATATGTCGCTACCATGCTGTGTTGTCATGTTGTGTTGCTACCATGCTGTGTTGTCATGTTGTGATGCTACCATGCTGTGTTGTCATGTTGTGTTGCTACCATGCTGTGTTGTCATATGTCGCTACCATGCTGTGTTGTCATGTTGTGTTGCTACCATGCTGTGTTGTCATGTTGTGATGCTACCATGCTGTGTTGTCATGTTGTGTTGCTACCATGCTGTGTTGTCATGTTGTGATGCTACCATGCTGTGTTGTCATGTTGTGTTGCTACCATGCTGTGTTGTCATGTGTTGCTACCATGCTGTGTTGTCATGTTGTGTTGCTACCATGCTGTGTTGTCATGTTGTGTTGCTACCATGCTGTGTTGTCATGTTGTGTTGCTACCATGCTGTGTTGTCATGTTGTGTTGCTACCATGCTGTGTTGTCATGTTGTGTTGCTACCATGCTGTGTTGTCATGTTGTGTTGCTACCATGCTGTGTTGTCATGTTGTGTTGCTACCATGCTGTGTTGTTATGTGTTGCTACCATGCTGTGTTGTCATATGTCGCTACCATGCTGTGTTGTCATGTTGTGTTGCTACCATGCTGTGTTGTCATGTTGTGTTGCTACCATGCTGTGTCGTCATGTGTTGCTATCATGCTGTGTTGTCATGTTGTGTTGCTACCATGCTGTGTCGTCATGTGTTGCTATCATGCTGTGTTGTCATGTTGTGTTGCTACCATGCTGTGTTGTCATGTGTTGCTACCATGCTGTGTTGCTACCATGCTGTGTTGCTACCATGCTGTGTTGTCATGTTGTGTTGCTACCATGCTGTGTTGTCATGTGTTGCTACCATGCTGTGTTGTCATGTTGTGTTGCTACCATGCTGTGTTGTCATGTTGTGTTGCTACCATGCTGTGTTGTCATGTTGTGTTGCTACCATGCTGTGTTGTCATGTTGTGTTGCTATCATGCTGTGTTGTCATGTTGTGTTGCTACCATGCTGTGTTGTCATGTTGTGTTGCTACCATGCTGTGTTGCTACCATGCTATGTTGTCATGTGTTGCTACCATGCTGTGTTGCTACCATGCTATGTTGTCATGTGTTGCTACCATGCTGTATTGTCATGTGTTGCTACCATGCAGTGTTGCTACCATGCTGTATTGTCATGTGTTGCTACCATGCTGTGTTGCTACCATGCTGTATTGTCATGTGTTGCTACCATGCAGTGTTGTCATGTGTTGCTACCATGCAGTGTTGCTACCATGCTATGTTGTCATGTGTTGCTACCATGCTGTATTGTCATGTGTTGCTACCATGCAGTGTTGCTACCATGCTGTATTGTCATGTGTTGCTACCATGCTGTGTTGCTACCATGCTGTATTGTCATGTGTTGCTACCATGCAGTGTTGTCATGTGTTGCTACCATGCAGTGTTGCTACCATGCTGTATTGTCATGTGTTGCTACCATGCTGTGTTGCTACCATGCTGTATTGTCATGTGTTGCTACCATGTTGTGTTGCTACCATGCTGTATTGTCATGTGTTGCTACCATGCTGTGTTGCTACCATGTTGTGATGCTACCATGCGTTGTTGCTACCATGCAGTGATGCTACCATGTTGTGATGCTAACATGCTTTGTTGCTACCATGCTGTGTTGCTACCATGCTGTGTTGCCATGTGGTGCTACCATGCTGTGTTGCTACCATGTTTTGATGCTACCATGTTGTGATGCTACCATGCTGTGTTGTCTCTCTTGTCATGATGTTTCTTGTCCTATATTTGTATTTTATCTGTAATTTTAATCCCACCCATCGTCCCAGCATGAGGCCGTCTTTGTCAATAACAATTTGAACTGAAATGACTTTCCTAGTTAAAAAGGTGAAATATATGAATATAAAATATACAGTATATATTTAGGGGGGGATATATAAATTAATTTTGCAAAACAGACGGACAGGAACAAAAGACAGATAGACACACTACTTACTAAATGTGTAAACAAAATATGTGGATGATAAGAAGAAAAACTGATAGTCATTAAACATGTTGACACCTTCAGAAACCATCATGTTATTATCAAACCTTCCTCCTCAGAGTCTGGTTCCTCTCTACCCAGTAGAGGACTGGTCACCCATCAGAGCCTGGTTCCTCTCTACCCAGTAGAGGACTGGTCACCCCTCAGAGCCTGGTTCCTCTGGTCTACCCAGTACAGCCAGTAGAGGACTGGTCACCCCTCAGAGCCTGGTTCCTCTCTACCCAGTACAGCCAGTAGAGGACTGGTCACCCCTCAGAGCCTGGTTCCGCTCTACCCAGTAGAGGACTGGTCACCCTCAGAGCCTGGTTCCTCTCTACCCAGTAGAGGACTGGTCACCCTCAGAGCCTGGTTCCTCTCTACCCAGTAGAGGACTGGTCACCCCTCAGAGCCTGGTTCCTCTCTACCCAGTAGAGGACTGGTCACCCCTCAGAGCCTGGTTCCTCTCTACCCAGTAGAGGACTGGTCACCCCTCAGAGCCTGGATCCTCTGGTCTACCCAGTACAGCCAGTAGAGGACTGGTCACCCCTCAGAGCCTGGTTCCTCTCGTCTACCCAGTACAGTCAGTAGAGGGCTGGTCACCCCTCAGAGCCTGGTTCCTCTGGTCTACCCAGTACAGTCAGTAGAGGACTGGTCACCCCTCAGAGCCTGGTTCCTCTCTACCCAGTACAGTCAGTAGAGGACTGGTCACCCTCAGAGCCTGGTTCCTCTCTACCCAGTAGAGGACTGGTCACCCCTCAGAGCCTGGTTCCTCTCTACCCAGTATAGCCAGTAGAGGACTGGTCACCCCTCAGAGCCTGGTTCCTCTCTACCCAGTACAGCCAGTAGAGGACTGGTCACCCCTCAGAGCCTGGTTCCTCTCTACCCAGTACAACCAGTAGAGGACTGGTCACCCCTCAGAGCCTGGTTCCTCTGGTCTACCCAGTACAGCCAGTAGAGGACTGGTCACCCCTCAGAGCCTGGTTCCTCTCTACCCAGTACAGCAGTTGACCCATCAGTATTATAGTGATAAACCATGAGGTCTGTGATTAACAGTTGACCCATCAGTATTATAGTGATAAATCATGAGGTCTGTGGTTAACAGTTGACCCATCAGTATTATAGTAATAAACCATGAGGTCTGTGATTAACAGTTGACCCATCAGTATTATAGTAATAAACCACGAGGTCTGTGATTAACAGTTGACCCATCAGTATTATAGTAATAAACCATGAGGTCTGTGATTAACAGTTGACCCATCAGTATTCTAGTAATAAACCATGAGGTCTGTGATTAACAGTTGACCCATCAGTATTATAGTAATAAACCATGTGATTAATAGTTGACCCATCAGTATTCTAGTAATAAACCACGAGGTCTGTGATTAACAGTTGACCCATCAGTATTATAGTAATAAACCATGAGGTCTGTGATTAACAGTTGACCCATCAGTATTATAGTAATAAACCATGAGGTCTGTGATTAACAGTTGACCCATCAGTATTATAGTAATAAACCATGAGGTCTGTGATTAACAGTTGACCCATCAGTATTATAGTAATAAACCATGTGATTAACAGTTGACCCATCAGTATTCTAGTAATAAACCATGAGGTCTGTGATTAACAGTTGACCCATCAGTATTATAGTAATAAACCATGAGGTCTGTGATTAACAGTTGACCCATCAGTATTATAGTAATAAACCATGTGATTAATAGTTGACCCATCAGTATTCTAGTAATAAACCATGAGGTCTGTGATTAACAGTTGACCCATCAGTATTATAGTAATAAACCATGAGGTCTGTGATTAACAGTTGACCCATCAGTATAAACCATGAGGTCTGTGATTAACAGTTGACCCATCAGTATTATAGTAATAAACCATGAGGTCTGTGATTAACAGTTGACCCATCAGTATTATAGTAATAAACCATGAGGTCTGTGATTAACAGTTGACCCATCAGTATTATAGTAATAAACCATGAGGTCTGTGATTAACAGTTGACCCATCAGTATTATAGTAATAAACCATGTGATTAACAGTTGACCCATCAGTATTCTAGTAATAAACCATGAGGTCTATGATTAACAGTTGACCCATCAGTATTATAGTAATAAACCATGAGGTCTGTGATTAACAGTTGACCCATCAGTATTATAGTAATAAACCATGAGGTCTGTGATTAACAGTTGACCCATCAGTATTATAGTAATAAACCATGGGGTCTGTGATTAACAGTTGACCCATCAGTATTATAGTAATAAACCATGAGGTCTGTGATTAACAGTTGACCCATCAGTATTATAGTAATAAACCATGAGGTCTGTGATTAACAGTTGACCCATCAGTATTATAGTAATAAACCATGAGGTCTGTGATTAACAGTTGACCCATCAGTATTATAGTAATAAACCATGAGGTCTGTGATTAACAGTTGACCCATCAGTATTATAGTAATAAACCATGAGGTCTGTGATTAACAGTTGACCCATCAGTATTATAGTAATAAACCATGAGGTCTGTGATTAACAGTTGACCCATCAGTATTATAGTAATAAACCATGAGGTCTGTGATTAACAGTTGACCCATCAGTATTATAGTAATAAACCATGTGATTAACAGTTGACCCATCAGTATTCTAGTAATAAACCATGAGGTCTGTGATTAACAGTTGACCCATCAGTATTATAGTAATAAACCCATGTGATTAATAGTTGACCCATCAGTATTCTAGTAATAAACCATGAGGTCTGTGATTAACAGTTGACCCATCAGTATTATAGTAATAAACCATGAGGTCTGTGATTAACAGTTGACCCATCAGTATTATAGTAATAAACCATGAGGTCTGTGATTAACAGTTGACCCATCAGTATTCTAGTAATAAACCATGAGGTCTGTGATTAACAGTTGACCCATCAGTATTATAGTAATAAACCATGAGGTCTGTGATTAACAGTTGACCCATCAGTATTATAGTAATAAACCATGAGGTCTGTGATTAACAGTTGACCCATCAGTATTATAGTAATAAACCATGAGGTCTGTGATTAACAGTTGACCCATCAGTATTATAGTAATAAACCATGAGGTCTGTGATTAACAGTTGACCCATCAGTATTATAGTAATAAACCATGAGGTCTGTGATTAACAGTTGACCCATCAGTATTATAGTAATCATCATAATCTCTACATGTGAAACTCTAACAAGTCAACAGCCCACTTACCTTGTTCCTCAAAATCTTCTCTCAGCTTCTTCACTGTAGACAAAATAAAACAAATGTATAAAAGCATTACAATAATAATCATAAAGACTGGAAATATGAATATTGATTAATATTCTCTGTTTTCTGGTTGTACACGCACCGTTTTTTGAAAACACAAATGATTATACAATATAACCATTAAAACCATGAGGTCTGTGATTAACAGTTGACCCATCAGTATTATAGTAATAAACCATGAGGTCTGTGATTAACAGTTGACCCATCAGTATTATAGTAATAAACCATGAGGTCTGTGATTAACAGTTGACCCATCAGTATTATAGTAATAAACCATGAGGTCTGTGATTAACAGTTGACCCATCAGTATTATAGTAATAAACCATGAGGTCTGTGATTAACAGTTGACCCATCAGTATTCTAGTAATAAACCATGAGGTCTGTGATTAACAGTTGACCCATCAGTATTATAGTAATAAACCATGAGGTCTGTGATTAACAGTTGACCCATCAGTATAAACCATGATGTCTGTGAATAACAGTTGACCCATCAGTATTATAGTAATAAACCATGAGGTCTGTGATTAACAGTTGACCCATCAGTATTATAGTAATAAACCATGAGGTCTGTGATTAACAGTTGACCCATCAGTATTATAGTAATAAACCATGAGGTCTGTGTGATTAACAGTTGACCCATCAGTATTATAGTAATAAACCATGAGGTCTGTGATTAACAGTTGACCCATCAGTATTATAGTAATAAACCATGAGGTCTGTGATTAACAGTTGACCCATCAGTATTATAGTAATAAACCATGAGGTCTGTGATTAACAGTTGACCCATCAGTATAAACCATAAGGTCTGTGAATAACAGTTGACCCATCAGTATTATAGTAATAAACCATTAGGTCTGTGATTAACAGTTGACCCATCAGTATTATAGTAATAAACCATGAGGTCTGTGATTAACAGTTGACCCATCAGTATTATAGTAATAAACCATGAGGTCCTTGATTAACAGTTGACCCATCAGTATTATAGTAATAAACCATTAGGTCCTTGATTAACAGTTGACCCATCAGTATTATAGTAATAAACCATGAGGTATGTGATTAACAGTTGACCCATCAGTATTATAGTAATAAACCATGAGGTATGTGATTAACAGTTGACCCATCAGTATAAACCATGAGGTCTGTGATTAACAGTTGACCCATCAGTATTATAGTAATAAACCATTAGGTCCTTGATTAACAGTTGACCCATCAGTATTATAGTAATAAACCATGAGGTATGTGATTAACAGTTGACCCATCAGTATTATAGTAATAAACCATGTGATTAACAGTTGACCCATCAGTATTATAGTAATAAACCATGAGGTATGTGATTAACAGTTGACCCATCAGTATTATAGTAATAAACCATGTGATTAACAGTTGACCCATCAGTATTATAGTAATAAACCATGAGGTATGTGATTAACAGTTGACCCATCAGTATTATAGTAATAAACCATGTGATTAACAGTTGACCCATCAGTATTATAGTAATAAACCATGAGGTCTGTGAATAACAGTTGACCCATCAGTATTATAGTAATAAACCATGTGATTAACAGTTGACCCATCAGTATTATAGTAATAAACCATGAGGTCTGTGATTAACAGTTGCCCATCAGTATTATAGTAATAAACCATGAGGTCTGTGATTAACAGTTGACCCATCAGTATTAATAAACCATGAGGTCTGTGATTAACAGTTGACCCATCAGTATTATAGTAATAAACCATGAGGTCAGTGATTAACAGTTGACCCATCAGTATTATAGTAATAAACCATGAGGTCTGTGATTAACAGTTGACCCATCAGTATTATAGTAATAAACCATGTGATTAACAGTTGACCCATCAGTATTATAGTAATAAACCATGAGGTATGTGATTAACAGTTGACCCATCAGTATTATAGTAATAAACCATGTGATTAACAGTTGACCCATCAGTATTATAGTAATAAACCATGAGGTCTGTGATTAACAGTTGACCCATCAGTATTATAGTAATAAACCATGTGATTAACAGTTGACCCATCAGTATTATAGTAATAAACCATGAGGTATGTGATTAACAGTTGACCCATCAGTATTATAGTAATAAACCATGAGGTCTGTGATTAACAGTTGACCCATCAGTATTATAGTAATAAACCATGAGGTCAGTGATTAACAGTTGACCCATCAGTATTATAGTAATAAACCATGAGGTCTGTGATTAACAGTTGACCCATCAGTATTATAGTAATAAACCATGAGGTCTGTGATTAACAGTTGACCCATCAGTATTATAGTAATAAACCATGAGGTCTGTGATTAACAGTTGACCCATCAGTATTATAGTAATAAACCATGAGGTCTGTGATTAACAGTTGACCCATCAGTATTATAGTAATAAACCATGAGGTCTGTGATTAACAGTTGACCCATCAGTATTATAGTAATAAACCATGAGGTCTGTGATTAACAGTTGACCCATCAGTATTATAGTAATAAACCATGTGATTAACAGTTGACCCATCAGTATTATAGTAATAAACCATGAGGTCTGTGATTAACAGTTGACCCATCAGTATTATAGTAATAAACCATGAGGTCTGTGATTAACAGTTGACCCATCAGTATAAACCATGAGGTCTGTGAATAACAGTTGACCCATCAGTATAAACCATGAGGTCTGTGATTAACAGTTGACCCATCAGTATTATAGTAATAAACCATTAGGTCCTTGATTAACAGTTGACCCATCAGTATTATAGTAATAAACCATGAGGTATGTGATTAACAGTTGACCCATCAGTATTATAGTAATAAACCATGAGGTCTGTGATTAACAGTTGACCCATCAGTATTATAGTAATAAACCATTAGGTCCTTGATTAACAGTTGACCCATCAGTATTATAGTAATAAACCATGAGGTCTGTGAATAACAGTTGACCCATCAGTATAAACCATGAGGTCTGTGATTAACAGTTGACCCATCAGTTTTATAGTAATAAACCATTAGGTCCTTGATTAACAGTTGACCCATCAGTATTCTAGTAATAAACCATGAGGTATGTGATTAACAGTTGACCCATCAGTATTATAGTAATAAACCATGTGATTAACAGTTGACCCATCAGTATTATAGTAATAAACCATGAGGTATGTGATTAACAGTTGACCCATCAGTATTATAGTAATAAACCATGTGATTAACAGTTGACCCATCAGTATTATAGTAATAAACCATGAGGTATGTGATTAACAGTTGACCCATCAGTATTATAGTAATAAACCATGTGATTAACAGTTGACCCATCAGTATTATAGTAATAAACCATGAGGTATGTGATTAACAGTTGACCCATCATTATTATAGTAATAAACCATTAGGTCCTTGATTAACAGTTGACCCATCAGTATTCTAGTAATAAACCATGAGGTATGTGATTAACAGTTGACCCATCAGTATTATAGTAATAAACCATGTGATTAACAGTTGACCCATCAGTATTATAGTAATAAACCATGAGGTATGTGATTAACAGTTGACCCATCAGTATTATAGTAATAAACCATGTGATTAACAGTTGACCCATCAGTATTATAGTAATAAACCATGAGGTATGTGATTAACAGTTGACCCATCAGTATTATAGTAATAAACCATGTGATTAACAGTTGACCCATCAGTATTATAGTAATAAACCATGAGGTATGTGATTAACAGTTGACCCATCATTATTATAGTAATAAACCATGTGATTAACAGTTGACCCATCAGTATTATAGTAATAAACCATGAGGTATGTGATTAACAGTTGACCCATCAGTATTATAGTAATAAACCATGAGGTCTGTGATTAACAGTTGACCCATCAGTATTATAGTAATAAACCATGAGGTCTGTGATTAACAGTTGACCCATCAGTATTATAGTAATAAACCATGAGGTCTGTGATTAACAGTTGACCCATCAGTATTATAGTAATAAACCATGAGGTCTGTGATTAACAGTTGACCCATCAGTATTATAGTAATAAACCATGAGGTCTGTGATTAACAGTTGACCCATCAGTATTATAGTAATAAACCATGAGGTCTGTGATTAACAGTTGACCCATCAGTATTATAGTAATAAACCATGAGGTCTGTGATTAACAGTTGACCCATCAGTATTATAGTAATAAACCATGAGGTCTGTGATTAACAGTTGACCCATCAGTATTATAGTAATAAACCATGAGGTCTGTGATTAACAGTTGACCCATCAGTATAAACCATGAGGTCTGTGAATAACAGTGGACCCATCAGTATTATAGTAATAAACCATGAGGTCTGTGATTAACAGTTGACCCATCAGTATTATAGTAATAAACCATGAGGTCTGTGGTTAACAGTTGACCCATCAGTATAAACCATGAGGTCTGTGATTAACAGTTGACCCATCAGTATTATAGTAATAAACCATGAGGTCTGTGATTAACAGTTGACCCATCAGTATTATAGTAATAAACCATGAGGTCTGTGATTAACAGTTGACCCATCAGTATAAACCATGAGGTCTGTGATTAACAGTTGACCCATCAGTATTATAGTAATAAACCATGAGGTCTGTGAATAACAGTTGACCCATCAGTATTATAGTAATAAACCATGAGGTCTGTGATTACCCATCAGTATTATAGTAATAAACCATGAGGTCTGTGATTAACAGTTGACCCATCAGTATTATAGTAATAAACCATGAGGTCTGTGATTAACAGTTGACCCATCAGTATTATAGTAATAAACCATGAGGTCTGTGGTTAACAGTTGACCCATCAGTATAAACCATGAGGTCTGTGATTAACAGTTGACCCATCAGTATTATAGTAATAAACCATGAGGTCTGTGATTAACAGTTGACCCATCAGTATTATAGTAATAAACCATGAGGTCTGTAATTAACAGTTGACCCATCAGTATTATAGTAATAAACCATGAGGTCTGTGATTAACAGTTGACCCATCAGTATTATAGTAATAAACCATGAGGTCAAGGACCAGTCAGAGATCAAGGACCAGTCAGAGGTCAAGGACCAGTCAGAGGTCAAGGATCAGTCAGAGATCAAGGACCAGTCAGAGGTCAAGGACCAATCAGAGGTCAAGGACCAGTCAGACATCAAGGACCAGTCAGACATCAAGGACCAGTCAGACGTCAAGGACCAGTCAGACATCAAGGACCAGTCAGAGATCAAGGACCAGTCAGAGGTCAAGGACCAGTCAGACATCAAGGACCAGTCAGAGATCAAGGACCAGTCAGAGGTCAAGGACCAGTCAGAGATCAAGGACCAGTCAGAGGTCAAGGACCAGTCAGAGATCAAGGACCAGTCAGACATCAAGGACCAGTCAGAGATCAAGGACCAGTCAGAGATCAAAGACCAGTCAGAGATCAAGGTTAAACTCACCTGTATGTTTTCTCCACTTGTAGACACCAGCTGAAGCTGCAAGAACTACAACAGCTGCTGCTATTAGACCAATAATCAACCCTACGTGTGATTTAGGAAACACGTCATCTGAAACAGAGAAGTCATGTCAAACCATTACAACACTACATATATACTGTACAGGAAGTAAAGCATCATTTATAAATACTACTGAACACAGACCAATAAGGTCATCCCCTAGGAAACCATCCTCCACTAACTAGTCTAACTAGAGGTCTCAGGTATTTGGGTTAACCAATGAAGACCTCACCTGGGACATGAATCTCAGTCTCCTTCAGGTGGTTGATCTCCGGCTGTTGAACTCTACAGGTGAACCTGTTGGTGTCAGTCTGGTCCACGGTGACATGTCGTCTCAGAGTGTAGAGGTCCTCTGAGTCCCTGTGTCTCTCTGGAGGTCCATCAGCAGGGAGGATGGTTCCAGAACTGTCCAGCCACTCCATCTCAGGTTCAGGAAACCAGCCTCCAGACTCACACTTCAGTACCACCCCCCAGCCTTTTGTCCCATCAATAGAGACCACTGGCTGAGATACAGCTCCTACACAGATACAATATAAAACAGAGACCACTGGCTGAGATACAGCACCTACACAGATACAAGATAAAACAGAGATCACTGGCTGAGATACAGATACAATATAAAACAGAGACCACTGGCTGAGATACAGCACCTACACAGATACAATATAAAACAGAGATCACTGGCTGAGATACAGCTCCTACACAGATACAATATAAAACAGAGATCACTGGCTGAGATACAGATACAAGATAAAACAGAGACCACTGGCTGAGATACAGCTCCTACACAGATACAATATAAAACAGAGATCACTGGCTGAGATACAGCTCCTACACAGATACAATATAAAACAGAGATCACTGGCTGAGATACAGATACAAGATAAAACAGAGATCACTGGCTGAGATACAGATACAAGATAAAACAGAGACCACTGGCTGAGATACAGCTCCTACACAGATACAATATAAAACAGAGATCACTGGCTGAGATACAGATACAAGATAAAACAGAGATCACTGGCTGAGATACAGATACAAGATAAAACAGAGATCACTGGCTGAGATACAGATACAAGATAAAACAGAGATCACTGGCTGAGATACAGATACAAGATAAAACAGAGATCACTGGCTGAGATACAGATACAAGATAAAACAGAGATCACTGGCTGAGATACAGATACAAGATAAAACAGAGATCACTGGCTGAGATACAGCTCCTACACAGATACAATATAAAACAGAGATCACTGGCTGAGATACAGCTCCTACACAGATACAATATAAAACAGAGATCACTGGCTGAGATACAGCTCCTACACAGATACAATATAAAACAGAGATCACTGGCTGAGATACAGATACAAGATAAAACAGAGATCACTGGCTGAGATACAGATACAAGATAAAACAGAGACCACTGGCTGAGATACAGCTCCTACACAGATACAATATAAAACAGAGATCACTGGCTGAGATACAGATACAAGATAAAACAGAGATCACTGGCTGAGATACAGATACAAGATAAAACAGAGACCACTGGCTGAGATACAGATACAAGATAAAACAGAGATCACTGGCTGAGATACAGCTCCTACACAGATACAAGATAAAACAGAGATCACTGGCTGAGATACAGATACAAGATAAAACAGAGATCACTGGCTGAGATACAGATACAAGATAAAACAGAGATCACTGGCTGAGATACAGATACAAGATAAAACAGAGACCACTGGCTGAGATACAGATACAAGATAAAACAGAGATCACTGGCTGAGATACAGCTCCTACACAGATACAAGATAAAACAGAGATCACTGGCTGAGATACAGATACAAGATAAAACAGAGATCACTGGCTGAGATACAGATACAAGATAAAACAGAGATCACTGGCTGAGATACAGATACAAGATAAAACAGAGATCACTGGCTGAGATACAGATACAAGATAAAACAGAGATCACTGGCTGAGATACACAGATACAAGATAAAACAGAGATCACTGGCTGAGACACAGATACAAGATAAAACAGAGATCACTGGCTGAGATACAGCTCCTACACAGATACAAGATAAAACAGAGATCACTGGCTGAGATACAGATACAAGATAAAACAGAGATCACTGGCTGAGATACAGCACCTACACAGATACAAGATAAAACAGAGATCACTGGCTGAGATACAGCACCTACACAGATACAAGATAAAACAGAGACCACTGGCTGAGATACAGATACAAGATAAAACAGAGATCACTGGCTGAGACACAGATACAAGATAAAACAGAGATCACTGGCTGAGATACAGCTCCTACACAGATACAAGATAAAACAGAGATCACTGGCTGAGATACAGATACAATATAAAACAGAGATCACTGGCTGAGATACAGATACAAGATAAAACAGAGATCACTGGCTGAGATACAGATACAAGATAAAACAGAGATCACTGGCTGAGATACAGATACAAGATAAAACAGAGATCACTGGCTGAGATACAGATACAAGATAAAACAGAGATCACTGGCTGAGATACAGCTCCTACACAGATACAAGATAAAACAGAGATCACTGGCTGAGATACAGCTCCTACACAGATACAAGATAAAACAGAGATCACTGGCTGAGATACAGATACAAGATAAAACAGAGATCACTGGCTGAGATACAGATACAAGATAAAACAGAGATCACTGGCTGAGATACAGATACAAGATAAAACAGAGATCACTGGCTGAGACACAGCTCCTACACAGATACAAGATAAAACAGAGATCACTGGCTGAGATACAGCTCCTACACAGATACAAGATAAAACAGAGATCACTGGCTGAGATACAGCTCCTACACAGATACAAGATAAAACAGAGATCACTGGCTGAGATACAGCACCTACACAGATACAAGATAAAACAGAGATCACAGGCTGAGATACAGCACCTACACAGATACAAGATTAAACAGAGATCACTGGCTGAGATACAGCACCTACACAGATATAAGATAAAACAGAGATCACTGGCTGAGATACAGCTCCTACACAGATACAAGATAAAACAGAGATCACTGGCTGAGATACAGCACCTACAGATACAAGATAAAACAGAGATCACTGGCTGAGATACAGCTCCTACACAGATACAAGATAAAACAGAGATCACTGGCTGAGATACAGCACCTACACAGATACAAGATAAAACAGAGATCACTGGCTGAGATACAGCACCTACACAGATACAAGATAAAACAGAGATCACTGGCTGAGATACAGCACCTACACAGATACAAGATAAAACAGAGATCACTGGCTGAGATACAGCACCTACACAGATACAAGATAAAACAGAGATCACTGGCTGAGATACAGCACCTACACAGATACAAGATAAAACAGAGATCACTGGCTGAGATACAGCACCTACACAGATACAAGATAAAACAGAGATCACTGGCTGAGATACAGCTCCTACACAGATACAAGATAAAACAGAGATCACTGGCTGAGATACAGATACAAGATAAAACAGAGATCACTGGCTGAGATACAGCTCCTACACAGATACAAGATAAAACAGAGATCACTGGCTGAGATACAGCTCCTACACAGATACAAGATAAAACAGAGATCACTGGCTGAGATACAGCACCTACACAGATACAAGATAAAACAGAGATCACTGGCTGAGATACAGCACCTACACAGATACAAGATAAAACAGAGATCACTGGCTGAGATACAGCACCTACACAGATACAAGATAAAACAGAGATCACTGGCTGAGATACAGATACAAGATAAAACAGAGATCACTGGCTGAGATACAGATACAAGATAAAACAGAGATCACTGGCTGAGATACAGATACAAGATAAAACAGAGATCACTGGCTGAGATACAGCTCCTACACAGATACAAGATAAAACAGAGATCACTGGCTGAGATACAGCTCCTACACAGATACAAGATAAAACAGAGATCACTGGCTGAGATACAGATACAAGATAAAACAGAGATCACTGGCTGAGATACAGATACAAGATAAAACAGAGATCACTGGCTGAGATACAGATACAAGATAAAACAGAGATCACTGGCTGAGATACAGCTCCTACACAGATACAAGATAAAACAGAGATCACTGGCTGAGATACAGCTCCTACACAGATACAAGATAAAACAGAGATCACTGGCTGAGATACAGCTCCTACACAGATACAAGATAAAACAGAGATCACTGGCTGAGATACAGCACCTACACAGATACAAGATAAAACAGAGATCACAGGCTGAGATACAGCACCTACACAGATACAAGATTAAACAGAGATCACTGGCTGAGATACAGCACCTACACAGATATAAGATAAAACAGAGATCACTGGCTGAGATACAGCTCCTACACAGATACAAGATAAAACAGAGACCACTGGCTGAGATACAGATACAAGATAAAACAGAGACCACTGGCTGAGATACAGATACAAGATAAAACAGAGACCACTGGCTGAGATACAGATACAAGATAAAACAGAGACCACTGGCTGAGATACAGATACAAGATAAAACAGAGATCACTGGCTGAGATACAGCTCCTACACAGATACAAGATAAAACAGAGATCACTGGCTGAGACACAGCTCCTACACAGATACAAGATAAAACAGAGATCACTGGCTGAGATACAGATACAAGATAAAACAGAGATCACTGGCTGAGATACAGATACAAGATAAAACAGAGATCACTGGCTGAGATACAGATACAAGATAAAAAAGAGATCACTGGCTGAGATACAGATACAAGATAAAACAGAGATCACTGGCTGAGATACAGATACAAGATAAAACAGAGATCACTGGCTGAGACACAGATACAAGATAAAACAGAGATCACTGGCTGAGATACAGATACAAGATAAAACAGAGATCACTGGCTGAGATACAGATACAAGATAAAACAGAGATCACTGGCTGAGATACAGCACCTACACAGATACAAGATAAAACAGAGATCACTGGCTGAGATACAGATACAAGATAAAACAGAGATCACTGGCTGAGATACAGATACAAGATAAAACAGAGACCACTGGCTGAGATACAGCACCTACACAGATACAAGATAAAACAGAGATCACTGGCTGAGATACAGCACCTACACAGATACAAGATAAAACAGAGATCACTGGCTGAGATACAGCACCTACACAGATACAAGATAAAACAGAGACCACTGGCTGAGATACAGCACCTACACAGATACAAGATAAAACAGAGACCACTGGCTGAGATACAGCACCTACACAGATACAAGATAAAACAGAGATCACAGGCTGAGATACAGCACCTACACAGATACAAGATAAAACAGAGATCACAGGCTGAGATACAGCTCCTACACAGATATAAGATAAAACAGAGATCACTGGCTGAGATACAGCACCTACACAGATATAAGATAAAACAGAGATCACTGGCTGAGATACACCTAGGAATATTGGGACAGGCAGTGAGTCAACAGTAGGTAGTAGGAATATTGGGACAGGCAGTGAGTCAACAGTAGGTAGTAGGAATATTGGGACAGGCAGTGAGTCAACAGTAGGTAGTAGGAATATTGGGACAGGCAGTGAGTCAACAGTAGGTAGTAGGAATATTGGGACAGGCAGTGAGTCAACAGTAGGTAGTAGGAATATTGGGACAGGCAGTGAGTCAACAGTAGGTAGTAGGAATATTGGGACAGGCAGTGAGTCAACAGTAGGTAGTAGGAATATTGGGACAGGCAGTGAGTCAACAGTAGGTAGTAGGAATATTGGGACAGGCAGTGAGTCAACAGTAGGTAGTAGGAATATTGGGACAGGCAGTGAGTCAACAGTAGGTAGTAGGAATATTGGGACAGGCAGTGAGTCAACAGTAGGTAGTAGGAATATTGGGACAGGCAGTGAGTCAACAGTAGGTAGTAGGAATATTGGGACAGGCAGTGAGTCAACAGTAGGTAGTAGGAATATTGGGACAGGCAGTGAGTCAACAGTAGGTAGTAGGAATATTGGGACACAGACAGTGAGTCAACAGTAGGTAGTAGGAATATTGGGACAGGCAGTGAGTCAACAGTAGGTAGTAGGAATATTGGGACAGGCAGTGAGTCAACAGTAGGTAGTAGGAATATTGGGACACAGACAGTGAGTCAACAGTAGGTAGTAGGAATATTGGGACACAGACAGTGAGTCAACAGTAGGTAGTAGGAATATTGGGACACAGACAGTGAGTCAACAGTAGGTAGTAGGAATATTGGGACACAGACAGTGAGTCAACAGTAGGTAGTAGGAATATTGGGACACAGAGAGTGAGTCAACAGTAGGTAGTAGGAATATTGGGACACAGACAGTGAGTCAACAGTAGGTAGTAGGAATATTAGGACACAGACAGTGAGTCAACAGCAGGTAGTAGGAATATTGGGACACAGACAGTGAGTCAACAGTAGGAATATTGGGACACAGACAGTGAGTCAACAGTAGGAATATTGGGACACAGACAGAGAGTCAACAGTAGGTAGTAGGAATATTGGGACACAGACAGTGAGTCAACAGTAGGTAGTAGGAATATTGGGACACAGAGAGTGAGTCAACAGTAGGTAGTAGGAATATTGGGACACAACCAGTGAGTCAACAGTAGGTAGTAGGAATATTGGGACACAGAGAGTGAGTCAACAGTAGGTAGTAGGAATATTGGGACACAGACAGTGAGTCAACAGTAGGTAGTAGGAATATTGGGACAGGCAGTGAGTCAACAGTAGGTAGTAGGAATATTGGGACACAGACAGTGAGTCAACAGTAGGTAGTAGGAATATTGGGACACAGACAGTGAGTCAACAGTAGGTAGTAGGAATATTGGGACACAGACAGTGAGTCAACAGTAGGTAGTAGGAATATTGGGACACAGACAGTGAGTCAACAGTAGGTAGTAGGAATATTGGGACACAGACAGTGAGTCAACAGTAGGAATATTGGGACACAGACAGAGAGTCAACAGTAGGTAGTAGGAATATTGGGACACAGACAGTGAGTCAACAGTAGGTAGTAGGAATATTGGGACACAGAGAGTGAGTCAACAGTAGGTAGTAGGAATATTGGGACACAACCAGTGAGTCAACAGTAGGTAGTAGGAATATTGGGACACAGAGAGTGAGTCAACAGTAGGTCAACAGTAGGTAGTAGGAATATTGGGACACAGACAGTGAGTCAACAGTAGGTAGTAGGAATATTGGGACAGGCAGTGAGTCAACAGTAGGTAGTAGGAATATTGGGACACAGACAGTGAGTCAACAGTAGGTAGTAGGAATATTGGGACACAGACAGTGAGTCAACAGTAGGTAGTAGGAATATTGGGACACAGACAGTGAGTCAACAGTAGGTAGTAGGAATATTGGGACACAGACAGTGAGTCAACAGTAGGTAGTAGGAATATTGGGACACAGAGAGTGAGTCAACAGTAGGTAGTAGGAATATTGGGACACAGACAGTGAGTCAACAGTAGGTAGTAGGAATATTAGGACACAGACAGTGAGTCAACAGCAGGTAGTAGGAATATTGGGACACAGACAGTGAGTCAACAGTAGGAATATTGGGACACAGACAGTGAGTCAACAGTAGGAATATTGGGACACAGACAGAGAGTCAACAGTAGGTAGTAGGAATATTGGGACACAGACAGTGAGTCAACAGTAGGTAGTAGGAATATTGGGACACAGAGAGTGAGTCAACAGTAGGTAGTAGGAATATTGGGACACAGACAGTGAGTCAACAGTAGGTAGTAGGAATATTGGGACACAACCAGTGAGTCAACAGTAGGTAGTAGGAATATTGGGACACAGACAGTGAGTCAACAGTAGGTAGTAGGAATATTGGGACACAGGCAGTGAGTCAACAGTAGGTAGTAGGAATATTGGGACAGGCAGTGAGTCAACAGTAGGTAGTAGGAATATTGGGACACAGACAGTGAGTCAACAGTAGGTAGTAGGAATATTGGGACAGGCAGTGAGTCAACAGCAGTAATATTGGGACACAGACAGTGGGTCAACAGTAGGTAGTAGGAATATTGGGACACAGACAGAGTCAACAGCAGGTAGTAGGAATATTGGGACACAGAGAGTGAGTCAACAGCAGGTAGTAGGAATATTGGGACACAGACAGTGAGTCAACAGTAGGTAGTAGGAATATTGGGACACAGACAGTGAGTCAACAGTAGGTAGTAGGAATATTGGGACACAACCAGTGAGTCAACAGTAGGTAGTAGGAATATTGGGACACAGACAGAGAGTCAACAGTAGGTAGTAGGAATATTGGGACACAGACAGAGAGTCAACAGTAGGTAGTAGGTATATTGGGACACAACCAGTGAGTCAACAGTAGGTAGTAGGAATATTGGGACACAGACAGTGAGTCAACAGTAGGTAGTAGGAATATTGGGACACAGACAGTGAGTCAACAGTAGGTAGTAGGAATATTGGGACACAGACAGTGAGTCAACAGTAGGTAGTAGGAATATTGGGACACAGACAGTGAGTCAACAGTAGGTAGTAGGAATATTGGGACACAGACAGTGAGTCAACAGTAGGTAGTAGGAATATTGGGACACAGACAGTGAGTCAACAGTAGGTAGTAGGTATATTGGGACACAACCAGTGAGTCAACAGTAGGTAGTAGGAATATTGGGACACAACCAGTGAGTCAACAGTAGGTAGTAGGAATATTGGGACACAGACAGAGAGTCAACAGTAGGTAGTAGGAATATTGGGACACAGACAGAGAGTCAACAGTAGGTAGTAGGTATATTGGGACACAACCAGTGAGTCAACAGTAGGTAGTAGGAATATTGGGACACAGACAGTGAGTCAACAGTAGGTAGTAGGAATATTGGGACACAGACAGTGAGTCAACAGTAGGTAGTAGGAATATTGGGACACAGACAGTGAGTCAACAGTAGGTAGTAGGAATATTGGGACACAGACAGTGAGTCAACAGTAGGTAGTAGGAATATTGGGACACAGACAGTGAGTCAACAGTAGGTAGTAGGAATATTGGGACACAGACAGTGAGTCAACAGTAGGTAGTAGGTATATTGGGACACAACCAGTGAGTCAACAGTAGGTAGTAGGAATATTGGGACACAACCAGTGAGTCAACAGTAGGTAGTAGGAATATTGGGACACAGACAGAGAGTCAACAGTAGGTAGTAGGAATATTGGGACACAGACAGTGAGTCAACAGTAGGTAGTAGGAATATTGGGACACAACCAGTGAGTCAACAGTAGGTAGTAGGAATATTGGGACACAGACAGAGAGTCAACAGTAGGTAGTAGGAATATTGGGACACAGACAGTGAGTCAACAGTAGGTAGTAGGAATATTGAGGAAGACCAGCTGAATACATGATGAGGGAGGAAGACCAGCTGAATACATGATGAGGGAGGAAGACCAGCTGAATACATGATGAGGGAGGAAGACCAGCTGAATACATGATGAGGGAGGAAGACCAGCTGAATACATGATGAGGGAGGAAGACCAGCTGAATACATGATGAGGGAGGAAGACCAGCTGAATACATGATGAGGAGGACCAGACCAGCTGAATACATGATGAGGGAGGAAGACCAGCTGAATACATGATGAGGGAGGAAGACCAGCTGAATACATGATGAGGGAGGAAGACCAGCTGAATACATGATGAGGGAGGAAGACCAGCTGAATACATGATGAGGAGGAAGACCAGCTGAATACATGATGAGGGAGGAAGACCAGCTGAATACATGATGATGGGAGGAAGACCAGCTGAATACATGATGAGGGAGGAAGACCAGCTGAATACATGATGAGGGAGGAAGACCAGCTGAATACATGATGAGGGAGGAAGACCAGCTGAATACATGATGAGGGAGGAAGACCAGCTGAATACATGATGAGGGAGGAAGACCAGCTGAATACATGATGAGGGAGGAAGACCAGCTGAATACATGATGAGGGAGGAAGACCAGCTGAATACATGATGAGGGAGGAAGACCAGCTGAATACATGATGAGGGAGGAAGACCAGCTGAATACATGATGAGGGAGGAAGACCAGCTGAATACATGATGAGGGAGGAAGACCAGCTGAATACATGATGAGGGAGGAAGACCAGCTGAATACATGATGAGGGAGGAAGACCAGCTGAATACATGATGAGGGAGGAAGACCAGCTGAATACATGATGAGGGAGGAAGACCAGCTGAATACATGATGAGGGAGGAAGACCAGCTGAATACATGATGAGCTGGGAGGAAGACCAGCTGAATACATGATGAGGGAGGAAGACCAGCTGAATACATGATGAGGGAGGAAGACCAGCTGAATACATGATGAGGGAGGAAGACCAGCTGAATACATGATGAGGGAGGAAGACCAGCTGAATACATGATGATGAAGACCAGCTGAATACATGGAGCTGAATACATGATGAGGAGACCAGCTGAATACATGATGAGGGAGGAAGACCAGCTGAATACATGATGAGGGAGGAAGACCAGCTGAATACATGATGAGGGAGGAAGACCAGCTGAATACATGATGAGGGAGGAAGACCAGCTGAATACATGATGAGGGAGGAAGACCAGCTGAATACATGATGAGGGAGGAAGACCAGCTGAATACATGATGAGGGAGGAAGACCAGCTGAATACATGATGAGGGAGGAAGACCAGCTGAATACATGATGATGGGAGGAAGACCAGCTGAATACATGATGATGAGGGAGGAAGACCAGCTGAATACATGATGAGGGAGGAAGACCAGCTGAATACATGATGAGGGAGGAAGACCAGCTGAATACATGATGATGGGAGGAAGACCAGCTGAATACATGATGAGGGAGGAAGACCAGCTGAATACATGATGAGGGAGGAAGACCAGCTGAATACATGATGAGCTGGAGGAGGAAGACCAGCTGAATACATGATGAGGGAGGAAGACCAGCTGAATACATGATGAGGGAGGAAGACCAGCTGAATACATGATGAGGGAGGAAGACCAGCTGAATACATGATGAGGGAGGAAGACCAGCTGAATACATGATGATGGGAGGAAGACCAGCTGAATACATGATGAGGGAGGAAGACCAGCTGAATACATGATGAGGGAGGAAGACCAGCTGAATACATGATGAGGGAGGAAGACCAGCTGAATACATGATGAGGGAGGAAGACCAGCTGAATACATGATGAGGGAGGAAGACCAGCTGAATACATGATGAGAGGAGGAAGACCAGCTGAATACATGATGATGGGAGGAAGACCAGCTGAATACATGATGAGGGAGGAAGACCAGCTGAATACATGATGAGGGAGGAAGACCAGCTGAATACATGATGAGGGAGGAAGACCAGCTGAATACATGATGAGGGAGGAAGACCAGCTGAATACATGATGAGGGAGGAAGACCAGCTGAATACATGATGAGGGAGGAAGACCAGCTGAATACATGATGAGGGAGGAAGACCAGCTGAATACATGATGAGGGAGGAAGACCAGCTGAATACATGATGAGGGAGGAAGACCAGCTGAATACATGATGAGGGAGGAAGACCAGCTGAATACATGATGAGGGAGGAAGACCAGCTGAATACATGATGATGGGAGGAAGACCAGCTGAATACATGATGAGGGAGGAAGACCAGCTGAATACATGATGAGACCAGCTGAATACATGATGAGGGAGGAAGACCAGCTGAATACATGATGAGGGAGGAAGACCAGCTGAATACATGATGAGGGAGGAAGACCAGCTGAATACATGATGAGGGAGGAAGACCAGCTGATCTCTAACAGAGGAAGGAATAAATGCCAATTATATGTCGATAGGGGACAACCTTGTTTTACTCCTCTAGATAGTTTTAAACTTTCTAAGATGTAGCCATTATTTACTATTTTACACCTAGGGTTCCTATACATAACTTTAACACATTTTATAAGAGATTCCCCAAAATTGAAATATTCCAAGCATTTAAATATAAACTCCAGTTGTACTTTAAAAGCCTTTTCAAAATCAGCTGTGAAAACCAGGCCCCGATATTTCATAGTGTTCTATTGTTTCCAGTACTTGTCTTATATGATCTCCAATGTAAAAAAAAAACCTGTCTGATTAGGATGAATAATATCTGACTACTGACTACTGATAATACTTTTTCAATTCTATGCTCCAAGCATTTTGCATTTTTCCCCATATTCCATCCAGTTGGCTTTATTTTTTATAATACATTACACTATAAATATATATATATTTTTATAATGTATTACACTGGATCTGTCTTGAATAAGTTCCTACATTTCTTTTTGTTTTCCCTCTTATTACAATTTATCATCTAGTAGGCTTTGATTAAATTTCCAATATCCTCGCCCACGTGGAAATTCTGTAGGAGTATATATGCCAATTATGTGACGATCCGACCGCATTCTGTTCCCTTATCAACACTTTCCAAACTTTTGGTGAAAAATAGAAAGTAGTCAAGATGATTGATTAAAGCCTCCGCCATGAATATCTCAGGGTATTTAAGACTCCATATATCCACTAATTCCAATATATCCATGAGTGCCTGAGGGTGATAGTTTGATAGTTTGTAGTGTGATTTCCTTTCCGGTCCATAGAGGTATTTAAGACCGTATTAAAATCTCCCACCATAATAATAGAGTCTAGTGTTGCTTGTAGAGTTGATCAATTCTTATAGTTTCAAAGAATCATATTCGGACCGTATAGGAGCTGGTCCAAATTTAAAATAATCCATCTACCTTGAGGACAATTTGCACATTTGGATCAAAATTACTTATTTAAGTTGTCAAGTCAGTTATGATGCCTGGGTTAACTGCCTGTTCAGGGGCAGAACAACAGATTTGTACCTTGTCAGCTCGGGGATTTGATCTAGTAACCTTTTGGTTACTAGTCCAACGCTCTAACCACTAGGCTACCTGCCGCCCCATCATCACCACTTTTGAATTTCTCCCATGGGAGAAGTATATTTCACCCCCCAGTCCTTTTCCAAAAAAAAAAAAAAAAAAAAATAAAAAATAAAAAAAAAATAAAAAAATTGTTGAATGAGTTTCCTGTAAACAATAGATATTATATTCCTTCTCTTTTAGCCAGGTAAATACTGATCGTCTCTTCTAATTACCTGCTTACAATTATACCTGGCTATACTTATTTCACCACTTACCATAATGAGACACAACTTTCAATTCTATTTATCATAATATATGTTTGTAAACGTAGCATTAAAAAGTAACATGATGATTGAGTGTCTATATAGCTGTACCATGATCTTTGCCTTTCTACTAAGTAAACCTCCAATTGGTCCCTACTATTCCACCCGCTAAAAGCCCTCCTCATCCCGAGTTGGGTTGTCATCCCAATGCCCAGCAGACCACCCTCGACCCCCTGTATCCCATAACCCATAACATACTGGGATCCATCCTTTTAAAAGAGCACACAGTGCCATTTACAGGAAACTATATATGGCTGTACCATGATATTTGCATTGCTACTAATTGGTCCCCACTATTCCACCCACTAAAAGCCCTCCTCATCCCGTGTTGGTTTGTCATCCCAATGCCAGGCAGACCACCCTCGACCCCCAGTATCCCATAACAGACTGGGATCCTTTGAAAAGAGCACACAGTGCCATTTACAGAACAGAAGTAGATCAACTGTCAAATGCATTTCCATCGCCCTCACCTCGATTTGTATTATATATAGCCATCAAAATACATGTATATATATTAAAAATCTTGTTTCTTATTTTCCATAATTAGCTATCAATATTAAGATTATTTTTGTGCAAAAAAGAAAACAGCCAGATTTACCAATACAACCTCTGATCACATCTCCAGTATTCATGACTCACCAACAAAGAGTTGAACGGAGGTTTCCTTCACCTGGCTGATCAGTGTTGGAAGGAAGCACCTGTATCTTCCAGCATCAGAGAGAGTAACTCTGGTCAACTTTAAGGAGACGATGCCGTTCTCCAGTTCGTCATGAAACATTGATGTCCTTCCCTTGTAGGATGTATGCTGCTCCACGTTGGAGACTCGACCTTGACGGTAAAGATGGACATTTGCTGCTTTCGGGTTCAATCTTGTCCACTCCACTGTCATGTCCTCAGCACTGACATTGGGTTTCAGGGAACATGGTAGAATGATGTCATCACCAGCTAAGGCAACGACTCGGTCAGCCGGTCCAACAACCTCAGACGACCCTGGAGAAACACAAATGACACACAGTTAAAGACAACTGGTAACTTCCTGTTGCTCCATGGATTCTGGCCCATATGACACCATTCATTCCTATGTGAAGACTCAACAGCATTGAAGCCAAATGAAGGCGGTTAAGATGGCGTCTCATGTGGGAGATTTATGTAGACAGTTTGAGCTACTCCAGGAAATGACATTACAGACTAGCTCAGTTCTGCCCCCTCTCATTAAGTATCTCAAGTTGAAGGCCAACCGGGGTACTGCAGGCTGTCATTAGACATAACATGCAGGCTAGCTCAGTGCTGCCCCCTCTCATTAAGTAACTCAATATGAAGGCCAACCGGGGTACTGCAGGCTGCCATTAGCAACTACACACTGAGTACACTGAGTATACAAAACATTATGAACAACTGCTCTTTCATTGGCTGCCAGGCCTGGGCCTAAAGACTCATTTAGGACTCCGGATCCGGCTGTCAGCAGTTTTAGAATCAGGCGTTTGTACTACCTGGGTACACAACTTAATAGCATGTCTGATATGTATTGGGATACAAAAAGGATTGATTTGAAAAACCAATAGAATAATTTTGAAATGAATTCTAAAACTCACAGTGCAGAGACTTAAAAACCAGTGTAATGTGTTCTCTGTCTGGTCTTGGTCAGTACATGACCTAGACCTAATACATTATCTATAACAGAGGAAGGAATGATGAGGGAGGAAGACCTGTCATGTTTTGTCATTTATTATCATGTCTTGTCCCTGTGCTCCCCATTCTATTCGTTTCCCTCTGCTGGTCTTATTAGGTTCTTTCCCTCTTTCTATCCCTCTCTCTCCCCCTCCCTCTCTCACTCTCTCGCTCTCTCTTCTCTCTATCGTTCCGTTCCTGCTCCCAGCTGTTCCTATTCCCCTAATCATCATTTAGCCTTCCCACACCTGTTCCCGATCCTTTTCCCTGATTAGAGTCCCTATTTCACTCCTTGTTTCCCGTACCTGCCCTGTCGGTTCCTTGTTTAGTATTCACCGTGCTGTGTTTGTGTATCGCCCTGTCGTGTCGTGTTTTCCTCAGATGCTGCGTGGTGAGCAGGTGTCTGAGTCTGTCTGGTTCAAGTGCCTTACCGAGGCAACCTGCTGTTCACCTGCTGTTCAAGATCGAGTCTCCAGTTTGTCCTCGTCATTTCGAGTGAAAGTTGTGTTTTTTTGATTGTATTTACTTTACTGGATTAAAGACTCTGTTTTCGCCAAGTCGCTTTTGGGTCCTCTTTCACCTGCATGACAGAAGGAACCGACCAAGGAATGGACCCAGCGACTTCAGACGCTCGTTACACTGCCGTCGAGATCCAAGGAGCCATGCTCGGCAGACACGAGCAGGAATTGTCTGCTGCTCGCCATGCCGTGGAGAACCTGGCCGCTCAGGTTTCCGACCTCTCTGGACAGTTCCAGAGTCTACGTCTCGTGCCACCTGTTACTTCCTGGCCTGCCGAGCCTCCAGAACCTAGGGTTAATAACCCACCTTGCTACTCCGGGCAGCCCACTGAGTGCCGCTCCTTTCTCACGCAGTGTGAGATTGTGTTCTCTCTCCAACCCAACACATACTCTAGAGAGAGAGCTCGGGTTGCTTACGTCATTTCACTCCTTACTGGCCGGGCTCGAGAATGGGGCACAGCTATCTGGGAGGCAAGGGCTGATTGCTCTAACAAGTTCCAGAACTTTAAAGAGGAGATGATTCGGGTTTTTGACCGTTCAGTTTTTGGTGGGGAGGCTTCTAGGGCCCTGGCTTCCTTATGCCAAGGTGAACGGTCCATAACGGATTATTCTATTGAGTTTCGCACTCTTGCTGCCTCTAGTGAGTGGAACGAGCCGGCGCTGCTCGCTCGTTTTCTGGAGGGACTCCACGCAGTGGTTAAGGATGAGATTCTCTCCCGGGAGGTTCCTTCAGATGTGGACTCTTTGATTGCTCTCGCCATCCGCATAGAACGACGGGTAGATCTTCGTCACCGGGCTCGTGGAAGAGAGCTCGCATCAACGGTGTTTCCCTGCTCCGCATCGCAACCATCTCCCTCCTCTGGCTCAGAGTCTGAGCCCATGCAGCTGGGAGGGATTCGCATCTCGACTAAGGAGAGGGAACGGAGGATCACCAACCGCCTGTGCCTCTATTGCGGAGTTGCTGGACATTTTGTTAATTCATGTCCAGTAAAAGCCAGAGCTCATCTGTAAGCGGAGGGCTACAGGTGAGCGCAACTACTCAAGTCTCTCCATCAAGATCCTGTACTACTTTGTCGGTCCATCTACGCTGGACCGGTTCGGGTGCTACATGTAGTGCCTTGATAGACTCTGGGGCTGAGGGTTGTTTCATGGACGAAGCATGGGTTCGGAAACATGACATTCCTTTCAGAGAGTTAGAGAAGCCTACGCCCATGTTCGCCTTAGATGGTAGTCATCTTCCCAGTATCAGATTTGAGACACTACCTTTAACCCTCACAGTATCTGGTAACCACAGTGAGACTATTTCTTTTTGATTTTTCGTTCACCGTTTACACCTGTTGTTTTGGGTCATCCCTGGCTAGTATGTCATAATCCTTCTATTAATTGGTCTAGTAATTCTATCCTATCCTGGAACGTTTCTTGTCATGTGAAGTGTTTAATGTCTGCCATCCCTCCCGTTTCTTCTGTCCCTACTTCTCAGGAGGAACCTGGCGATTTGACAGGAGTGCCGGAGGAATATCATGATCTGCGCACGGTCTTCAGTCGGTCCCGAGCCAACTCCCTTCCTCCTCACCGGTCGTATGATTGTAGTATTGATCTCCTTCCGGGGACCACTCCTCCTCGGGGTAGACTATACTCTCTGTCGGCTCCCGAACGTAAGGCTCTCGAGGATTATTTGTCTGTGTCTCTTGACGCCGGTACCATAGTGCCTTCTTCCTCTCCGGCCGGGGCGGGGTTCTTTTTGTTAAGAAGAAGGACGGTACTCTGCGCCCCTGCGTGGATTATCGAGGGCTGAATGACATAACGGTTAAGAATCGTTATCCGCTTCCCCTTATGTCATCAGCCTTCGAGATTCTGCAGGGAGCCAGGTGCTTTACTAAGTTGGACCTTCGTAACGCTTACCATCTCGTGCGCATCAGAGAGGGGGACGAGTGGAAAACGGCGTTTAACACTCCGTTAGGGCATTTTGAGTACCGGGTTCTGCCGTTCGGTCTCGCCAATGCGCCAGCTGTTTTTCAGGCATTAGTTAATGATGTTCTGAGAGACATGCTGAACATCTTTGTTTTTGTCTATCTTGACGATATCCTGATTTTTTCTCCGTCACTCGAGATTCATGTTCAGCACGTTCGACGTGTTCTACAGCGCCTTTTAGAGAATTGTCTCTACGTAAAGGCTGAGAAGTGTTCTTTTCATGTCTCCTCCGTTACTTTTCTCGGTTCCGTTATTTCCGCTGAAGGCATTCAGATGGATTCCGCTAAGGTCCAAGCTGTCAGTGATTGGCCCGTTCCAAGGTCACGTGTCGAGTTGCAGCGCTTTTAGGTTTCGCTAATTTCTATCGGCGTTTCATTCGTAATTTCGGTCAAGTTGCTGCCCCTCTCACAGCTCTTACTTCTGTCAAGACGTGTTTTAAGTGGTCCGGTTCCGCCCAGGGAGCTTTTGATCTTCTAAAAGAACGTTTTACGTCCGCTCCTATCCTCGTTACTCCTGACGTCACTAGACAATTCATTGTCGAGGTTGACGCTTCAGAGGTAGGCGTGGGAGCCATTCTATCCCAGCGCTTCCAGTCTGACGATAAGGTTCATCCTTGCGCTTATTTTTCTCATCGCCTGTCGCCATCTGAGCGCAACTATGATGTGGGTAACCGTGAACTGCTCGCCATCCGCTTAGCCCTAGGCGAATGGCGACAGTGGTTGGAGGGGGCGACCGTTCCTTTTGTCGTTTGGACAGACCATAAGAACCTTGAGTACATCCGTTCTGCCAAACGACTTAATGCCCGTCAAGCTCGTTGGGCGTTGTTTTTCGCTCGTTTCGAGTTTGTGATTTCTTACCGTCCGGGTAGCAAGAACACCAAGCCTGATGCCTTATCCCGTCTGTTTAGTTCTTCTGTGGCTTCTACTGATCCCGAGGGGATTCTTCCTTATGGGCGTGTTGTCGGGTTAACAGTCTGGGGAATTGAAAGACAGGTTAAGCAAGCACTCACGCACACTGCGTCGCCGCGCGCTTGTCCTAGTAACCTCCTTTTCGTTCCTGTTTCCACTCGTCTGGCTGTTCTTCAGTGGGCTCACTCTGCCAAGTTAGCTGGTCATCCCGGTGTTCGAGGCACTCTTGCGTCTATTCGCCAGCGCTTTTGGTGGCCGACTCAGGAGCGTGACACGCGCCGTTTCGTGGCTGCTTGTTCGGACTGCGCGCAGACTAAGTCGGGTAACTCTCCTCCTGCCGGTCGTCTCAGACCGCTCCCCATTCCTTCTCGACCATGGTCTCACATCGCCTTAGACTTCATTACCGGTCTGCCTTTGTCTGCGGGGAAGACTGTGATTCTTACGGTTGTCGATAGGTTCTCTAAGGCGGCACATTTCATTCCCCTCGCTAAACTTCCTTCCGCTAAGGAGACGGCACAAATCATTATCGAGAATGTATTCAGAATTCATGGCCTCCCGTTAGATGCCGTTTCAGACAGAGGCCCGCAATTCACGTCACAGTTTTGGAGGGAGTTCTGTCGTTTGATTGGTGCGTCCGTCAGTCTCTCTTCCGGGTTTCATCCCCAGTCTAACGGTCAAGCAGAGAGGGCCAATCAGACGATTGGTCGCATACTACGCAGCCTTTCTTTCAGAAACCCTGCGTCTTGGGCAGAACAGCTCCCCTGGGCAGAATACGCTCACAATTCGCTTCCTTCGTCTGCTACCGGGTTATCTCCGTTTCAGAGTAGTCTGGGTTACCAGCCTCCTCTGTTCTCATCCCAGCTTGCCGAGTCCAGCGTTCCCTCCGCTCAGCGTTTGTCCAACGTTGTGAGCGCACCTGGAGGAGGGTGAGGTCTGCACTTTGCCGTTACAGGGCACAGACTGTGAGAGCCGCCAATAAACGCAGGATTAAGAGTCCAAGGTATTGTTGCGGCCAGAGAGTGTGGCTTTCCACTCGCAACCTTCCTCTTACGACAGCTTCTCGTAAGTTGACTCCGCGGTTCATTGGTCCGTTCCGTGTCTCCCAGGTCGTCAATCCTGTCGCTGTGCGACTGCTTCTTCCGCGACATCTTCGTCGCGTCCATCCTGTCTTCCATGTCTCCTGTGTTAAGCCCTTTCTTCGCACCCCCGTTCGTCTTCCCTCCCCCCCTCCCGTCCTTGTCGAGAGCGCACCTATTTACAAGGTACATAAGATCATGGACATGCGTTCTCGGGGACGGGGTCACCAATACTTAGTGGATTGGGAGGGTTACGGTCCTGAGGAGAGGAGTTGGGTTCCGTCTCGGGACGTGCTGGACCGTTCACTCATTGATGATTTCCTCCGAATGATGTATCATGTTGTGTTTGTTATGAATGATGTAGCATGTTGTGTTATGAATGATGTAACATGTTGTGTTATGAATGATGTAACATGTTGTGTTTGTTATGAATGATGTAGCATGTTGTGTTTGTTGTGAATGATGTAGCATGTTGTGGTATGAATGATGTAGCATGTTGTGGTATGAATGATGTAGCATGTTGTGGTATGAATGATGTAGCATGTTGTGGTATGAATGATGTAGCATGTTGTGTTTGTTATGAATGATGTAGCATGTTGTGTTTGTTATGAATGATGTAGCATGTTGTGTTTGTTGTGAATGATGTAGCATGTTGTGGTATGAATGATGTAGCATGTTGTGTTATGAATGGTGTAGCATGTTGTGGTATGAATGATATAGCATGTTGTGTTATGAATGATATAGCATGTTGTGTTATGAATGATGTAGCATGTTGTGTTATGAATGATATAGCATGTTGTGTTATGAATGATGTAGCATGTTGTGTTATGAATGATATAGCATGTTGTGTTATGAATGGTGTAACATGTTGTGTTATGAATGATGTTGCATGTTGTGTTATGAATGATGTAGCATGTTGTGTTATGAATGATGTAGCATGTTGTGTTATGAATGATGTAGCATGTTGTGTTTGTTATGAATGATGTAGCATGTTGTGTTTGTTATGAATGATGTAGCATGTTGTGTTTGAATGATGATGTAGCATGTTGTGTTATGAATGGTGTAGCATGTTGTGTTATGAATGGTGTAGCATGTTGTGTTATGAATGATATAGCATGTTGTGTTATGAATGATGTAGCATGTTGTGTTATGAATGGTGTAGCATGTTGTGTTATGAATGATATAGCATGTTGTGTTATGAATGATGTAGCATGTTGTGTTATGAATGGTGTAGCATGTTGTGTTATGAATGGTGTAACATGTTGTGTTATGAATGATGTTGCATGTTGTGTTATGAATGATGTAGCATGTTGTGTTATGAATGATGTAGCATGTTGTGTTATGAATGGTGTAGCATGTTGTGTTATGAATGGTGTAGCATGTTGTGTTATGAATGGTGTAGCATGTTGTGTTTGTTATGAATGATGTAGCATGTTGTGTTATGAATGATGTAGCATGTTTGTTTGTTATGAATGGTGTAGCATGTTGTGTTTGTTATGAATGGTGTAGCATGTTGTGTTTGTTATGAATGGTGTAGCATGTTGTGTTTGTTGTGAATGAATGGTGTAGCATGTTGTGTTATGAATGGTGTAGCATGTTGTGTTATGAATGGTGTAGCATGTTGTGTTATGAATGGTGTAGCATGTTGTGTTTGTTATGAATGGTGTAGCATGTTGTGTTTGTTGTGAATGATGTAGCATGTTGTGTTTGTTATGAATGGTGTAGCATGTTGTGTTTGTTATGAATGGTGTAGCATGTTGTGTTTGTTATGAATGATGTAGCATGTTGTGTTTGTTATGAATGATGTAGCATGTTGTGTTTGTTATGAATGGTGTAGCATGTTGTGTTTGTTATGAATGGTGTAGCATGTTGTGTTATGAATGGTGTAGCATGTTGTGTTTGTTATGAATGATGTAGCATGTTGTGTTTGTTGTGAATGATGTAGCATGTTGTGTTTGTTATGAATGATGTAGCATGTTGTGTTATGAATGGTGTAGCATGTTGTGTTTGTTATGAATGATGTAGCATGTTGTGTTTGTTGTGAATGATGTAGCATGTTGTGTTTGTTATGAATGATGTAGCATGTTGTGTTTGTTATGAATGATGTAGCATGTTGTGTTATGAATGATGTAGCATGTTGTGTTATGAATGGTGTAGCATGTTGTTTGTTATGAATGATGAATGTTGTGTTTGTTGTGAATGATGTAGCATGTTGTGTTTGTTATGAATGATGTAGCATGTTGTGTTTGTTGTGAATGATGTAGCATGTTGTGTTTGTTATGAATGATGTAGCATGTTGTGTTTGTTGTGAATGATGTAGCATGTTGTGTTTGTTATGAATAATAATATATAATAATAATAATAATAATAATAATATATATAATAATAATAATATAATAATAATAATATAATAATATAATAATAATAATAATAATAATAATAATAATAATAATAATAATAATAATATAATAATAATATAATATAATAATAATATAATATAATAATATATGCCATTTAGCAGACGCTTTTATCCAAAGCGATGATGTAGCATGTTGTGTTTGTTATGAATGATGTAGCATGGTGTGTTATGAATGATGTAGCATGTTGTGTTTGTTATGAATGATGTAGCATGTTGTGTTTGTTGTGAATAATAATATATAATAATAATAATAATTTAATATATATAATAATAATATAATAATAATATAATATAAATAATATAATATAATAATATGAATGATTTAGCATGGTGTGTTATGAATGATGTAGCATGTTGTGTTTGTTATGAATGATGTAACATGTTGTGTTATGAATGATGTAGCATGTTGTGTTATGAATGATGTAGCATGTTGTGTTATGAATGATGTAGCATGTTGTGGTATGAATGATGTAGCATGTTGTGTTTGTTGTGAATGATGTAGCATGTTGTGTTATGAATGATGTAGCATGTTGTGTTATGAATGATGTAGCATGTTGTGTTATGAATGGTGTAGCATGTTGTGTTATGAATGATGTAGCATGTTGTGTTTGTTATGAATGATGTAGCATGTTGTGTTATGAATGATGTAGCATGTTGTGTTATGAATGATGTAGCATGTTGTGTTATGAATGATGTAGCATGTTGTGTTATGAATGATGTAGCATGTTATGTTTGTTATGAATGATGTAGCATGTTGTGTTTGTTGTGAATGATGTAGCATGTTGTGTTTGTTATGAATGATGTAGCATGTTGTGTTTGTTATGAATGATGTAGCATGTTGTGTTTGTTGTGAATGATGTAGCATGTTGTTTGTTATGAATGGTGTAGCATGTTGTGTTATGAATGATGTAGCATGTTGTGTTATGAATGATGTAGCATGTTGTGGTATGAATGGTGTAGCATGTTGTTTGTTATGAATGATATAGCATGTTATGTTTGTTATGAATGATGTAGAATGTTGTGTTATGAATAATATAGAACGTTGTGTTTGCTATGAATGATGTGTCATGTTGAATTTTGAAAAATTATGAAAAATGTAGCATGTAGCATGTTGTGTTTGTTAATAATGATGTAGCATGTTGCACCATCTCACTTTCACACCCAGAGGCCTACCCCAAATCACACCCTGCGTGACAGTATTCCCCCCATCCCCCCTAAAGGTGCGGACTCTGCCCGCACAACCAGAACCCATAGGGCATTTCTCAGCAGTGTTAGCTCTGGTGAGGTACGTACACCCCGCTCCACCTCTGGCTCGGCCCACTTAGGTGGCGGGGACCCTCGCCGCCGACCCAGGACTGGGGACCCTCGTAGCGGGCCTCAGACTGGGGGCCCTCATTGCGGGGGCCGGACTGGGGACCCTTGTAGTGGGCGCCTCTGGAAGCTCCGGACTGAAGGGCACCTCTAGAAGCTCTTGACTGAAGGGCGTTGCTGGAGGATCCGGACTGGAGGGCGACTCTGGAGGGTCTGGACTGGAGGGCGTTGCTGGAGGATCCGGACTGGAGGGCGACTCTGGAGGATCCGGACTGGAGGGCGTCGCTGGAGGCTCCGAACTGGAGGAAGACTCTGGAGGGAGGAGACGCCGAGACAGCCTGGAGCGTGGGGCTGCCACAGGGCCCACCAGGCTGGGGAGAACTACAGGAGATCTGGCGTGTAGAGGAGGCACCGGATGAACAGGGCTGTGGGGAGCACTGGAGCTCTGGTGCGCAGCCTTGGCACCACTCCTCCAGGCTGAATGACTACTTTAGCCCGGCCCCTCCAGAGTGCAGGCACAGGTTGAACCGGGCTGTGGGAGAGCACTGGAGATCTGGTGCTTAACACTCGCACCTCTCCATTAGGCTCAATGCCCAGCACCGGCGGAGCGCAGGCATAGGATGAACTGAACCCTCCCAACGCCCCGGAGACACAGTACGCAGAGCCGGTGGAGGATACCCTAGGCCGAAACGGCGCACCGGAGACCAAACATGCTGAGCTGGCACAATCCGCCCTGGCTGGATGGCCACTCTCGCATGGCACTTGCGGGTGGCTGGCATATAGCGCTCCGTGCGCTTCACCGCATAACACAGTGCCTGACCAGTACCACGCTGCTTCCGGTAAGCACGGGGAGTTGGCTCAAGTCTATCGCCTGACTCTCCATTTGGACGGGACCTTGTTCAGCTATGGCACAATGTTTTTATTTCATTAACATTTGTACTGGCAAAAAGTTAGTAAAAAAGTGGTGATCAGATAAAGCAACATCAACAATAGAGGATATGTCAATAGAAAGCCCCTTGGTAATAACCAGGTCCAGAGTATGGCTGTGGTTATGGGTGGGCCCAGTAGAAAACCCCTTGGTAATAACCAGGTCCAGAGTATGGCTGTGGTTATGGGTGGGCCCAGTAGAAAACCCCTTGGTAATAACCAGGTCCAGAGTATGGCTGTGGTTATGGGTGGGCCCAGTAGAAAGCCCCTTGGTAATAACCAGGTCCAGAGTATGGCTGTGGTTATGGGTGGGCCCAGTAGAAAGCCCCTTGGTAATAACCAGGTCCAGAGTATGGCTGTGGTTATGGGTGGGCCCAGTAGAAAGCCCCTTGGTAATAACCAGGTCCAGAGTATGGCTGTGGTTATGGGTGGGCCCAGTAGAAAGCCCCTTGGTAATAACCAGGTCCAGAGTATGGCTGTGGTTATGGGTGGGCCCAGTAGAAAGCCCCTTGGTAATAACCAGGTCCAGAGTATGGCTGTGGTTATGGGTGGGCCCAGTAGAAAGCCCCTTGGTAATAACCAGGTCCAGAGTATGGCTGTGGTTATGGGTGGGCCCAGTAGAAAGCCCCTTGGTAATAACCAGGTCCAGAGTATGGCTGTGGTTATGGGTGGGCCCAGTAGAAAGCCCCTTGGTAATAACCAGGTCCAGAGTATGGCTGTGGTTATGGGTGGGCCCAGTAGAAATCCCCTTGGTAATAACCAGGTCCAGAGTATGGCTGTGGTTATGGGTGGGCCCAGTAGAAAGCCCCTTGGTAATAACCAGGTCCAGAGTATGGCTGTGGTTATGGGTGGACCCAGTAGAAAGCACCTTGGTAATAACCAGGTCCAGAGTATGGCTGTGGTTATGGTGGCTGATATTTAAACAGTATAACATGATGCTCTGGTCTGGTGGCTGACATTTAAACAGTATAACATGATGCTCTGGTGGCTGACATTTAAACAGTATAACATGATGCTCTGGTCTGGTGGCTGACATTTAAACAGTATAACATGATGCTCTGGTCTGGTGACTGACATTTAAACAGTATAACAAGATGCTCTGGTGGCTGACATTTAAACAGTATAACATGATGCTCTGGTCTGGTGTCTGACATTTAAACAGTATAACATGATTCTCTGGTCTGGTGTCTGACATTTTAACAGTATAACATGATGCTCCGGTCTGGTGGCTGACATTTAAACAGTATAACATGATGCTCTGGTGGCTGACATTTAAACAGTATAACATGATGCTCTGGTCTGGTGGCTGACATTTAAACAGTATAACATGATGCTCTGGAGCTGACATTTAAACAGTATAACATGATGCTCTGGTCTGGTGGCTGACATTTAAACAGTATAACATGATGCTCTGGTCTGGTGGCTGACATTTAAACAGTATAACATGATGCTCTGGTCTGGTGGCTGACATTTAAACAGTATAACATGATGCTCTGGTGGCTGACATTTAAACAGTATAACATGATGCTCTGGAGCTGACATTTAAACAGTATAACATGATGCTCTGGTAGCTGACATTTAAACAGTATAACATGATGCTCTGGTCTGGTGGCTGACATTTAAACAGTATAACATGATGCTCTGGTCTGGTGGCAGACATTTAAACAGTATAACATGATGCTCTGGACTGGTGGCTGACATTTAAACAGTATAACATGATGCTCTGGTCTGGTGGCTGACATTTAAACAGTATAACATGATGCTCTGGTCTGGTGGCTGACATTTAAACAGTATAACATGATCGATCCCCGGGACCACCCATACGTAGAATGTATGCACACATGACTGTAAGTCGCTTTGGATAAAAGCGTCTGCTAAATGGCATATATTATTATTATTATATTATGATGCTCTGGTGGCTGACATTTAAACAGTATAACATGATGCTCAAAATACCCAAAGCCATCATGCCAAATGTCCTTACTGATAGCATTACTAAAAATAGAGGCTGTCTCCACCCCACACATAGACGTATCAGAGCAGTAGATCTGTGTCTGTTTGATGTTGTAGCTGTATGTGAACAACCTCACCCATTGTTAAACACCTCTGTTCCTCTGTCACACATTTCACATATATTTTTGGTCATTTAACTATTGTCCAGAGCAACTTACAGTAGTGAGTTGATACATTATTGTACTTTGTCCTGTACTGGTCCCCCGTGGGAATCAAACCCACAACCCTACATTGCAAGGGCCATTCTCTACCATCTGAGCCACATTGGAATCAGACGAACACACACAGAAAGATTGGGGTGTATAAATGCATCTAACTACACATTAAACACTGAGACCTGTTGGGGTCTATAACTGTTCCTGTGGTGTTGGAGGTCTTCACTGTAGTAGACTGGATCAGCTCCTCTGTCCCTCACTCATCTCTCTCTCCTCTCTCTGTACCTAGTGACCCTGTTCATCAGAACGTCATGGTGTTGGAGGTCTTCACTGTAGTAGACTGGATCAGCTCCTCTGTCCCTCACTCCTCTCTCTCTCCTCTCTCTGTACCTAGTGACCCTGTTCATCAGAACATCATGGTGGATGGAAAAATATGCTCTCTTCAGCTGCGGTGAATAACCACAACCCTGTCAGTCCATCTCTTTACTTCTCCTTTCTCTTATCTTTAGACACTGCAGCCTTGACCGCCATCAACAGCTTCAGCAACTGAGAGGTGTGAAATTTCCACAACAGAGTTAGAGTCAGTTTATCATGTACTTGTCATGTTTGTCATTTATTATCATGTCTTGTCCCTGTGCTCCCCATTCTATTCGTTTCCCTCTGCTGGTCTTATTAGGTTCTTTCCCTCTTTCTATCCCTCTCTCTCCCCCTCCCTCTCTCACTCTCTCGCTCTCTCTTCTCTCTATCGTTCCGTTCCTGCTCCCAGCTGTTCCTATTCCCCTAATCATCATTTAGTCTTCCCACACCTGTTCCCGATCCTTTCCCCTGATTAGAGTCCCTATTTCTTCCTTGGTGTTCCGTTCCTGTCCTGTCGGTTCCTTGTTTAGAATTCACCGTGCTGTGATTGTGTATCGCCCTGTCCTGTCGTGTTTTTGCCTTCATCAGATGCTGCGTGTGAGCAGGTGTCTCTGTCAGCTACGGCCTGCGCCTACCCGAAGCGACCTGCAGTCTGTGGCCGCTTCTCCTGTTATTCCCCTCTACAGACTAGAGGATTTCTGTTATTCCCTGTTTGGACATTTCCTGTTAAGGATTCAGGATTTGTCGTTTTCTGTTTGGACTTGAATAAACTCTGTTTCTGTTAAGTCGCTTTTGGGTCCTCTATCACCTGCATGACAGTACTTCTCTTTAGACGCTGCAGCCTTGTCCTCGAGTTAGTTTATCATGAGAACATACAGACACCACTGACTGGAACTATCAACAACAAGAGTTAGTTTATCATGAGAACATACAGACACCACTGACTGGAACTATCAACAACAAGAGTTAGTTTATCATGATAATATACAGACACCACTGACTGGAACTATCAACAACAAGAGTTAGTTTATCATGAGAACATACAGACACCACTGACTGGAACTATGAACAACAAGAGTTAGTTTATCATGATAATATACAGACACCACTGACTGGAACTATCAACAACAAGAGTTAGTTTATCATGAGAACATACAGACACCACTGACTGGAACTATGAACAACAAGAGTTAGTTTATCATGAGAACATACAGACACCACTGACTGGAACTATCAACAACAAGAGTTAGTTTATCATGATAATATACAGACACCACTGACTGGAACTATCAACAACAAAGTTAGTTTATCATGTTTATCATGATATAATATACAGACACCACTGACTGGAACTATCAACAACAAGAGTTAGTTTATCATGAGAACATACAGACACCACTGACTGGAACTATCAACAACAAGAGTTAGTTTATCATGATAATATACAGACACCACTGACTGGAACTATCAACAACAAGAGTTAGTTTATCATGATAATATACAGACACCACTGACTGGAACTATGAACAACAAGAGTTAGTTTATCATGATAATATACAGACACCACTGACTGGAACTATCAACAACAAGAGTTAGTTTATCATGATAATATACAGACACCACTGACTGGAACTATCAACAACAAGAGTTAGTTTATCATGATAATATACAGACACCACTGACTGGAACTATCAACAACAAGAGTTAGTTTATCATGAGAACATACAGACACCACTGACTGGAACTATGAACAACAAGAGTTAGTTTATCATGAGAACATACAGACACCACTGACTGGAACCATCAACAACAAGAGTTAGTTTATCATGAGAACATACAGACACCACTGACTGGAACTATCAACAACAAGAGTTAGTTTACCATGAGAACATACAGACACCACTGACTGGAACTATTTTTCTATGGAACCAATTATCTTGAGCAGCACCAGTTTATGGGAGCCAACTTGCCAAATAAAGCTTCCAAGACCTGGAGGTTCTATGTGTTTTATCCTGATCTGTCCACTAGATGGCAGTGTTCCATGTGTTGTATCCTGATCTGTCCACTAGATGGCAGTGTTCCATGTGTTGTATCCTGATTTGTCCACTAGATGGCAGTGCTCCATATGTTGTATCCTGTTCTGTCCACTAGATGGCAGTGCTCCATGTGTCCACTATTTTATGCATTTATTTATTTCACCTTTATTTAACCAGGTAGGCTAGTTGAGAACAAGTTCTCATTTGCAACTGTGACCTGGCCAAGATAAAGCTTAGCAATTCGACACATACAACAACACAGAGTTACACATAGAATAAACTAAGCATACAGTCAAAAATACAGTAGAACAAAAGAAAACAAAAAGTCTATATACAGTGAGTGCAAATGAGGTAAGTTAATGAAATAAATAGGCCATGGTGGCGAAGTAATTACAATATAGCAATTAAACACTGGAATGGTAGATCGGCAGAAGATGAATGTGCAGGTAGAGATACTGGGGTGCAAAGGAGCAAAATAAATATATAAATAAATACCAGTATGGGGATGAGGTAAGTAGACAGATGGGCTGTTTACAGATGGGCTATGTACAGGGGCAGTGATCTGTAAGCTGCTCTGACAGCTGGTGCTTAAAGCTAGTGAGGGAGATTTGAGTCTCCAGCTTCAGAGATTTTTGCAATTCGTTCCAGTCATGGGCAGCAAAGAACTGGAAGGAAATTGGCTTTGGGGGTGACCAGTGAGATAGCTCAGTTGGTAGAGCATGGCGCTTGTAACGCCAGGGTAGTGGGTTCGATCCCCGGGACCACCCATACGTAGAATGTATGCACACATGACTGTAAGTCGCTTTGGATAAAAGCGTCTGCTAAATGGCATATATTATTATTATTATATTATTATATACCTGCTGGAGTGCGTGCTACGAGTGGGTGCTGCTATGGTGACCAGTGAGCTGAGATAAGGCGGGGCTTTACCTAGCAGAGACTTGTAGATGGATGGCACTGTGATAGACTGCATCCAGTTTGTTGAGTAGAGTGTTGGAGGCTATTTTATAGATGACATCACCAAAGTCGAAGATCGGTAGGATGGTCAGTTTTGCGAGGGTATGTTTGGCAGCATAAGTGAAGGATGCTTTGTTGCGATATAGGAAGCCGATTCTAGATTTAATTTTGGATTGGAGATGCTTAATGTGAGTCTGGAAGGAGAGTTTACAGTCTAACCAGACACCCAGGAATTTGTAGTTGTCCACGTATTCTAAGTCAGAGCCGTCCAGAGTAGTGATGCTGGACGGGAGAGCAGGTGCGGGCAATGATCGATTGAATAGCATGTATTTAGTTTTACTTGCGTTTAAGAGCAGTTGGAGGCAACGGAAGGAGAGTTGTATGGCATTGAAGCTCGTCTGGAGGTTAGTTAACACAGTGTCCAAGGAGGGGCCAGAAGTATACAGAATGGTGTCGTCTGCGTAGAGGTGGATCAGAGAATCACCAGCAGCAAGAGCAACATCATTGATGTATACAGAGAAAAGAGTCGGCCCAAGGATTGAACCATGTGGCACCCCCATAGAGACTGTCAGAGGTCCAGACAACAGGCCCTCCGATTTGACACAATGAACTCTATCAGAGAAGTAGTTGGTAAACCAGGCTAGGCAATCATTTGAGAAACCAAGGCTGTCGACTCTGCCAATAAGAATGTTGTGATTTACAGAGTCGAAAGCCTTGGCCAGGTCGATGAATAAGGCTGCTCAGTAATGTCTCATCGATGGTGGTTATGATGCCATTTAGAACCTTGAGCGTGGCTGAGGTGCACCCATGACCAGCTCTCAAACCAGATTGCGAAGAGGATAGCGGAGAAGGTATGGTGGGATTCGAAATGGTCAGTAATCTGTTTGTTAACTTGGCTTTCGAAGACCTTAGAAAGACAGGGTAGGATAGATATAGGTCTGTAGCAGTTTGGGTCTAAAGTGTCACCCCCTTTGAAGAGGGGGATGACCGCGGCAGCTTTCCAATCTTTGCGAATCTCAGACGATACGAGAGGTTGAACAGGCTAGTAATAGGGGTTGCAACAATTTCGGCAGATAATTTTCAGAAAGTGAGGGTCCAGATTGTCTAGCCCGGCTGATTTGTAGGGGTCCAGATTTTGCAGCTCTTTCACAACATCAGCTATCTGGATTTGGGTAAAGGAGAAATGGTGGGGGCTTTGGCGGGTTGCTGTGGAGGGTGCTGGGCAGTTGACCGGGGTAGGGGTAGCCAAGTGGAAAGCATGGCCAGCCGTAGAGAAATGCTTAATGAAATTCTGAATTATGGTGGATTTATCGGTGGTGACAGTGTTTCCTAGCCTCAGAGCAGTGGGCAGCTGGGAGGAGGTGCTCTTATTCTCCATGGACTTTACAGTGTCCCAGAACTTTTTTGAGTTAGCACTACAGGATGCAAATTTCTGTTTGAAAAAGCTTGCCTTAGCTTTCCTAACTGCTTGTGTCTATTATATGTTCCTGACTTCCCTGAAAAGTTGCATATCACGGGGTCTATTCAATGCTAATGCAGAACGCCACAGGATGTTTTTGTGCTGGTCAAGGGCAGACAGGTCTGGAGTGAACCAAGGACTATATCTGTTCCTAGTTCAAAATTTTTTGAGAGGGGCATGCTTATTTAAGATGGTGAGGAAGGCACTTTTAAAGAATAGCCAGGCGTCATCTACTAACGGGATGAGGTCAATGTCATTCCAGGATACCCCGGCCAGGTCGATTAGAAAGGCTTGCTCTCAGAAGTGTTTCAGGGAGCGTTTGACAGTGATGAGGGGTGGTCGTTTGATCGCAGACCCACTATGGATGCAGGCAATGAGGCAGTGATCGCTGAGATCTTGATTGAAAACAGCAGAGGTGTATTTGGAGGGCGAATTAGTTATGATGACATCTATGAGGGTGCCGTGTTTACTGATTTGGGGTTGCACCTGGTAGGTTCATTGACAATTTGTGTGAGATTGAGGGCATCAAGCTTAGTCTGTAGGATGGCCGGGGTGTTAAGCATGTCCCAGTTTAGGTCACCTAGTAGCACGAGCTCAGAAGATAGATGGGGTGCAATCAATTCACATATGGTATCGAGGGCACAGCTGGGGGCAGAGGGAGGTCTATAGCAAGTGGCAACAGTGAGAGACTTGTTTCTGGAAAGGTGCATTTTTAGAAGTAGAAGCTCAAATTGTTTGGGTACAGACTTAGATAGTAATATAGAACTCTGCAGGCTATCTTTGCAGTGGATTGCAACACCGCCCCCTTTGGCAGTCTATCTTGGCGGATAGTTAGGAATGGATATTTCAAGGTTTTTGGTGGTTTTCCTAAGCCAGATTTAAGACATCTGGGTTGGCCGAGTGTGCTAAAGCAGTGAGTAAAACAAACTTAGGGAGTAGGCTTCTAATGTTAACATGCATGAAAACAAGGCTTTTACGGTTGTAGAAGTCAACAAATGAGAGAGCCTGGGGGATGGGAGTGGAGCTAGGCACTGCAGGACCTGGATTAACCTCTACATCACCAGAGGAACAGAGGAGAAGTAGGATAAGGGTACGGCTAAAGACTCTACGAACTGGCCGTCTAGCACGTTCAGAACAGAGAGTAAAAGGAGCACGTTTCTGGGCACGATAGCATAGATTCAAGGCATAGTGTACAGACAAAGGTAAGGTAGGATGTGAGTACATTGGAGGTAAACCTAGGCATTGAGTAATGAAGAGAGAGATTTAGTCTCTGGCAGTGCTCCATGTGGTGTATCCTGATCTGTCCACTAGATGGCAGTGCTCCATGTGTCCACTAGATGGCAGTGCTCCATGTGTCCACTAGATGGCAGTGCTCCATGTGTCCACTAGATGGCAGTGTTCCATGTGGTGTATCCTGATCTGTTCACTAGATGGCAGTGCTCCATGTGTCCACTAGATGGCAGTGTTCCATGTGTTGTATCCTGATCTGTCCACTAGATGGCAGTGTTCCATGTGTCCACTAGATGGCAGTGTTCCATCTGTCCACTAGATGGCAGTGTTCCATGTGTTGTATATAATAATAATAATATAGGCCATTTAGCAGACGCTTTTATCCAAAGCGACTTACAGTCATGTATGCATACATTCTACGTATGGGTGGTCCCGGGGATCGAACCCACTACCCTGGCGTTACAAGCGCCATGCTCTACCAACTGAGCTACAGAAGGACCTGATCTGTCCACTAGATGACAGTGTTCCATGTGTCCACTAGGTGGCAGTGCTCCATGTGTCCACTAGATGGCAGTGTTCCATCTGTCCACTAGATGGCAGTGTTCCATGTGTTGTATCCTGATCTGTCCACTAGATGGCAGTGTTCCATGTGTTGTATCATGATGTGTCCACTAGATGGCAGTGTTCCATGTGTTGTATCCTGATGTGTCCACTAGATGGCAGTGTTCCATGTGTTGTATCCTGATTTGTCCACTAGATGGCAGTGTTCCATGTGTTGTATCCTGATGTGTCCACTAGATGGCAGTGTTCCATGTGTTGTATCCTGATTTGTCCACTAGATGGCAGTGTTCCATGTGTTGTATCCTGATATGTCCACTAGATGGCAGTGTTCCATATGTTGTATCCTGATCTGTCCACTAGATGGCAGTGTTTCATGTGTCCACTAGATGGCAGTGTTCCATGTATCCTGATCTGTCCACTAGATGGCAGTGCTCCATGACTTGAATATAATTTGTCCACTAGATGGCAGTGTTCCATGTGTCCACTAGATGGCAGTGCTCCATGTGTCCACTAGATGGCAGTGTTCCATGTGGTGTATCCTGATCTGTCCACTAGATGGCAGTGTTCCATGTGTTGTATCCTGATCTGTCCACTAGATGGCAGTGTTCCATGTGTCCACTAGATGGCAGTGTTCCATCTGTCCACTAGATGGCAGTGCTCCATGTGTCCACTAGATGGCAGTGTTCCATGTGTTGTATCCTGATGTGTCCACTAGATGGCAGTGCTCCATGTGTTGTATCCTGATCTGTCCACTAGATGGCAGTGTTCCATCTGTCCACTAGATGGCAGTGCTCCATCTGTCCACTAGATGGCAGTGTTCCATGTGTTGTATCCTGATGTGTCCACTAGATGGCAGTGCTCCATGTGTTGTATCCTGATCTGTCCACTAGATGGCAGTGCTCCATGTGTTGTATCCTGATCTGTCCACTAGATGGCAGTGCTCCATGTGTTGTATCCTGATCTGTCCACTAGATGGCAGTGTTCCATGTGTTGTATACTGGCTTGTCCACTTCATGCAGTGTTCCATGTGTTAAATGGTGTAATGCTGAACACTGTGATATATCTATTACATTCCCTGGCTGCAGACATGAATGATACTTAACCACAGATCTAGGATCCCTAACCTAGATGAATGTCCCTAACCACAGATCTAGGATCAGATTCCTTTACCTCCAATCCCTATGCCATGCTATCAAATCAAATAACATGCTCCGAATACAACAGGTTCAGACCTTTACCCTGAAAAGTTTACTTACAAGCCCCTAACCAACAATGTAGTTCAAGAAATAGAGTTAAGAAAATATTTTCTAAATAAACTAAAGTAAAAAAGAAAATATAAATTAACACAATAAAATTACATAACAATAAGGAGGCTACATACCTTAAGGGAACATTTTGACATTTGCTGTATGGTTAGTGAGAAGGTCCATATTGCAAATGTACGGTCCCTTACTAGATGTCCGAAAACGTTTGTAAAATTCGCGGACGGCATCAGGCCGAGCAGCAGGGTGACTTCCCTACCGGGAAGTCATCAAATGAACTTTGTCGGACATTCGGTTTCCGTTTTATAAAGTAATCAAATTTTGGTCATTTTTCCGCTGTCCCGGAAAATCCCACAGTCAATTCTTAACTTAAAGACTTAAAACTCAGGATTCTGTAAGAGGCTACCTCAGTCAAGACATGTGTTTACCTATAGCTTCCTGTGCCAACCGGAAGTGCCTTTAATTGGGTCACACTGTCTGTTTTGAAGGGTTAAAAATGTCACATCTTTCCAAAACTTCATATGTATGACTAGGTAAACCTCATGAACTGTAAATCAGTCATTTCTCCCAACAGATGTCAAAGAAAAGCTGTAACACACACACACACAGCAAGGATGGAGTGAAAAAGTGTGGTGCTTAAAGACACAGAGAGCAGGCATTACCATAATCTCCAGGCCGTGCCGAGTTCAACGAGATATCCCGCTTGACCGTAGCTCGCTCGGTCTAAGCGCAGCGACCATTAGAAAATTAGGCCCAAAATGAAGCCTGCCCCACAACGTCATTTGCTTTTGGGTGACAGTGAGAGAACCGTTAGGGTGAGAAGCACAATTCGACCTCAGGTATGTTCCTAAGGTCCTTCCGATCCGTGCAAGCCTAACGTTGACCTTGTGGCATTAACCCTTAATAGTTAAAAGAAGGTGTTTACTTCAAAGAGTTTGCATTGACTTCTCTCCCCATAGGAATACATTGCCTGCACCTCTAAATTCACCCTGAAGCCTATGTGGGTTTTGAATGCCTAATGAACCTGTCTTCTATGACAGTCCATCAGACCACAATGAGGTCTACCTGTGTCGATTCTAAGCTTTCTGGAGCAACCGGAAGTGGTTAAATTGACCCAAAAGGTGTATTGATGTACATAACCTTCAAAGGTGAAAATGACTACATTCAACCCTGAGTAGATCAGTCAATTCTTAACTTAAAGACTTAAAACTCAGGATTCTTTAAGAGGCTACCTCAGTCAAGACATGTGTTTACCTATAGCTTCCTGTGCCAACCGGAAGTGCCTTTAATTGGGTCACACTCTCTGTTTTGAAGGGTTAAAAATGTCACATCTTTCCAAAACTTCATATGTGTGACTAGGTAAACCTCATCAACTGTAAATCAGTCATTTCTCCCAACAGATGTCAAAGAAAAGCTCTCAAACACACACACACAGCAAGGATGGAGTGAAAAAGTGCGGTGCCTAAAGACACAGAGAGCAGGCAATGGCATTACCATAATCCCTAGGCTATGCCGAGTTCAACGAGATATCCTGCTTGACCGTAGCTCGGTCGGTCTTAGCGCAGCGACCATTAGAAAAGTAGGCCCAAAATGAAGCCTGCCCCACAACGTCATTTGCTTTTGGGTGACAGTGAGAGAACCGTTAGGGTGAGAAGCACAATTCGACCTCAGGTACGTTCCTAAGGTCCTCCCGATCCGTCCAAGCCTAACCTTGACCGTGTGGCATTAACCCTTAATAGTTAAAAGAAGGTGTTTACTTCAAAGAGTTTGCATGGACTTCTCTCCCCATAGGAATACATTGCCTGCACCCCTAAATTTAACCTGAAGCCTATGTGGGTTATGAATGCCGTATGAACCTGTCTTCAGTAACAGTCCATCAAGCCACTATGAGGTCTACCTGTGTTGATTCTAAGCTCGTGCATTTGCAATATGATTCTATAGTGAAAAAAACATCACCAAATGGAGATGATGAAATCAACACAACGAGTGGCGCCCGGCCATCCCGAGTTCATCAGGCCAGTCAATTTTGTATTTCTGCAGGATTTTTGAGCATGTCAAATTTCTTATGGCATTTGGCCCCAAAAAAAGTGACTTTTGACTTTGACTTTTGACTTCCTATGAAATCATACTGCAAATGGACAAATCATATTCCTTATGCACAAGTAAAAAAATAAATTATGATAATAAAATACGACTAAAGTATGTTGATACAGTTCTTATACGTGTGTAATTGACACAAAATGCAAAAGAATTTCGAAAAACGGTCCAGAAAGCACTATTTTAAGGGTGTGTGAAGTTTTTTACAAAATTTTGACATTTTTGACTTTTGACTTTTGACATCCTATGAAATCATATTGAAAATGGACAAAACATATTCCTTATGCGCATGTAAAAAAAAAAAAAAAAAAAAAAAATGATAATAAAATTGGACAAAAGTATATTCATACAGTTCTTACGCATGTGTAATTGACAACAACAAAAAATCTAAAGAAGTTCAAAAAACGGTCCAGAAAGCACTTTTTTTAAGGGCTGATACGTTTTTGACAAAAAAAAAAAAAATCAAAATTTTGCTTTTGGATGTTGACTTGGGTTACATTTCCAATATGAAAAACCAAGGTGGAGCGGATTCGCCACCTGTTGGATTTTTAAAGTGTTACAACTGGCAATTGCCATATGGCATTTGCAATACACTTTGCATGAATCAACGCCGAATTGGGTGGTATTGGACAATGTGTATATGGTTTGTCCGATGCCAATGACTTCCCATTCATTTTTGTCCAATTCAGGGGGGTATTCCCTTACAGGGGGTGCTGGTACCAAGTCAATATGTGGGGATACAGGTTAGACCAGGTAATTTATACTGTAGGTAGGGGTAAAGTGACTATGATATATAGATAATATACAGTAGTACAGGTTAGACCAGGTAATTTATACTGTAGGTTGTCATGTTTTGTCTTATATTGTCTTGTCATTTTGCTTTCCCTTCTGTTCGTTTCCCCCTGCTGGTCTTATTAGGTTCGTTCCCTTTTTCTCTCTCCCTCCCTCTCTCTCCTCTCTCTATCATTCCGTTCCTGCTCCCAGCTGTTCCTATTCTCCTACTCAATCATCTAGTCTTTTCACACCTGTTCCCTATCTTGCCCTCTGATTTGAGTCCCTATTTCTCCCCTTGTTTTCCGTTTCTGTCCTGTCGGATCCTTGTATTATGTTCACCGTGCTGTGTCTTTGTCTCGCCCTGTCGTGTCTTGTTTCCCTCAGATGCTGCGTGTGAGCAGGTGTCTGAGTCTGCTACGGTCGGTGCCTTCCCGAGGCAACCTACAGTTAATGGTCGAGTCTCCAGTCTGTCCTCGTCACTACGAGTGGAATTAAGTTTTTTATGTTTTGTTTTCTGCTCTGATTGTCCAGGAGTATTGCCTATATCCATTACTGGAATAAAGACTCTGTTTTCGCCAAGTCGCTTTTGGGTCCTCATTCACCTGCATAACAGTAGGTAGGGATAAAGTGACTATGATATATAGATAATAAACAGTAGTACAGGTTAGACCAGGTAATTTGTACTGTAGGTAGGGGTAAAGTGACTATGATATAGATAATAAACAGTAGTACAGGTTAGACCAGGTAATTTGTACTGTAGGTAGGGATAAAGAGACTATGATATAGATAATAAACAGTAGTACAGGTTAGACCAGGTAATTTGTACTGTAGGTAGGGGTAAAGAGACCATGATATATAATAAACAGTGAATAGTGCAAAACAAATGTAAATGTCCGGGTGGCAATTTTATACATTTTTCAGCAGTCTTATAGCTTGGGGGTAAAAGCTGTTAAGGAGCCTTTTGGACCCAGACTTGGCGCTCCGGTACTGCTTGTCATGTGGTAACATGGAGAACAGTCTAAGACTTGATGACTGGAGTCTCTGACCATTTTATGGGCTTTCCTCTGACAACGGCTGGTATATAGGTCCTGAATGGCAGGAAGCTTGCCCCCCCCCTACTACCCCGTACGCACTACCCTCTGTAGTCGCAGGCCGATCAGCTGCCATACTAGGCGATGATGCACCAGGTCAGGATGCACTACTGCCCCGTCGATGTTAATGAGGGCCGGTTCTGCCCTCCTTTTCCTGTAGTCTACGATCCTCTCCTTTGTCTTGCTCACATTGAGGGGAGCTTGTTGTCTTGGCACTACACTGCAGGTCTCTGACCTCTTCCCTATAGGCTGTCTCATCGTCGTCGGTGATCCGGCCTACCACCGTTGTGTCGTCAGCAAACTTAATGATGGTGTTGGAGTCCTGCTTGGACAATCAGTTGTGGGTGAACAGGGAGTACAGGAGGGGACTAAGCATGCACCCCTGTGGGTTCCCGGGGTTGAGGATCACTAAGCTAAGGACGCTGGGACTAAACACTTCCCTCTAAAACTGGATCCTGGACTTCCTGACGGGCCACACCCAGGTGGTAAGGGTAGGCAACAACACATCTGAGCACTGAGCTGTAGTCAATGAACAGCATTCTCACATAGGTGTTCCTTTTGTCCAGGTGGGAAAGGGCAGTGTGGTGTGCGATTGAGATTGCGTCATCTGTGGATCTGTTGGGGCGATATTCCAATTTGGGTAGGTATAGGGTTTCCGGGATGATGGTGTTGATGTGAGCCATGACCAGCTTTTCAAAGCACTTCATGGCTACATGAGTGCTACTGGGCGGTAGTCTTTTAGGCAGGTTACCTTCGCATTCTTGGGCACAGGGACGATGGAGGTCTGCTTGAAACGTGGGTATTACAGACACACAATAGCGACTGTAAAACGGCAGCCATTCTCCTCTCCTGACACTGACAACAGTGTCTGCTCAGTGTTTATGGAAACAGTGTTGATTGTTGTGTTGTGACAAGGTAGGGGTGGTATACAGAAGATATCACTATCTGGTAAAAGACCAAGTCCATATTATGGAAAGAACAGCTCAAATAAGCAAAGAAAAACAACAGTCCATCATTACTTGAAGACATTAAAACCTCTAGTGACTCCCCATCCCGCATGCGTAATCATCGCCTGACACTAATTAGCATAACGCAACGGACATACATATTCCTAGAAAATATTCCTATTCATGAAAATCACAAGTGAAATATATTGAGACACAGCTTAGCCTTTTGTTAATCACCCCAGTCATCTCAGATTTTCAAAATATGCTTTACAGCCAAAGCTAGACAAGCATTTGTGTAAGTTTATCGATAGCCTAGCATAGCATTTTGTCCAGCTAGCAGCAGGTAACTTGGTCACGGAAATCAGAAAAGCAATCAATTTAAATCGTTTACCTTTGATGAGCTTCAGATGTTTTCACTCACGAGACTCCCAGTTAGATAGCCAATGTTCCTTTTTTCCAAAAATATTATTTTTGTAGGCGAAATAGCTCCGTTTGTTCTTCACGTTTGGCTGAGAAATCGCCCGGAAATTGCAGTCACAAAAATGCCCAAAAATATTTCAAATTAGCTCCATAATATCGACAGGAATATAGCAAACGTTGTTTAGAATCAATCCTCAAGGTGTTTTTCAAATAACTATTCGATAATATATCCACCGGGACAATTAGGTTTTCAGTAGGACCGATTGGAATAATGGCTACCTCTGTATTTTACGCGAGAATCTCTCTGGGAGCATCAGGTGACCACTTGCGCAATGTAGCCGCTTACGGGTATTCTTCAACATAAATGCGTAAAACTACATCACATTGCTGTAGACACCTTGGGGAATACAGAGAAAAGTAATCTGGTTGATAGCCCATTCACTGCTCAATAGGGACACATTGGAGCGCAGCGCTTTCAAAACATGAGGCACTTCCGATTTTGATTTTTCTCACGCTTTCGCCTGCAACATCAGTTCTGTTATGCTCACAGACAATATTTTTACAGTTTTGGAAACTTTAGAGTGTTTTCTATCCTAAGCTGTCAATTATATGAATATTCTAGCATCTTGTCCTGACAAAATATCCCATTTACTACGGGCACGTTATTTTTCCAAAAATGAAAATACTGCCCCCTAGTCACAAAAGGTTATTAAGGTCAGTCAATTAAACCACATACAAACATGGTCTATTTTTTTCTTTCTATAAGGCAGCTCCAAAATGCAAGTGTTTCAGCTCAGTGCTTTCTGTGGTGGTGAGGCAGCCAGCAGAAAATACATAGCGTAGGGGTTGGTAATGTTCTGTAGTTGCGCCATGATTGGCTCGGTGTTCTCTCACTCATAGGGACACAACGTCACAGCCAAATCTACAGGGAGAGCTCGAAAATTCAAGCCCCTTGGGTGCTACCATAGAGTTACATTAGAAGTGCGATCCAAGAAGGCTCAAGGTCATTGACCACAGATATAATTACATCAAATCATGTAATATCTACCATAGCTTTGGCTGGACTGATCATTCCAAGTCGGGATCTACTGCCTCTTTCTAGAACTCCGACCTGAAGATAACTTATGTCATGATTCGACCTTGTTTTTTTCAGAATTCCCAGTTGTCTTGAAAGCACCATGACTTTGATGAGAAGATTTGCCCACAAGAAGGACTGACGTGCCATCTCCAAAAATGTTTTTTTTTATGTTACTTCATAAATTATGTAACATGCCAGGTACTAGATATGTATACTGTAGCTAAGAAAGTCATCCTACGTGTATGTTGGGTAGTAAGTTGTTCCTCACCCAAATAGTTTGGTCTCTATCCCCCTCATAATTTAGCCTACTGTTCTGACTTGGTGGTGCACATGTAGCCTATAGCCTGTTTAAGAGAAATGTCATCATCAAATATAGTAAGAGCTTTCATTGTCTGCTTATATGCTCCCTTTTCTTATCCTACAGTTCTGACTTGGTGGTGCACATGTAGCCTATAGCCTGTTTAAGAGAAATGTCATCATCAAATATAGTAAGAGCTTTCATTGTCTGCTTATATGCTCCCTTTTCTTATCCTACAGTTCTGACTTGGTGGTGCACATGTAGCCTATAGCCTGTTTAAGAGAAATGTCATATGCCCCATTTTATTCTACGACTTGGTGTTCAGGGAGAATACTGTAAGAGCGGCCTACATAGAGGTATGTGACTGTAGGTGGAGGTATAGAGGTATGTGACTAGGGAGAATACTGTAAGAGCGGCCTACATAGAGGTATGTGACTGTAGGTGGAGGCATAGAGGTATGTGACTAGGGAGAATACTGTAAGAGCGGCCTACATAGAGGTATGTGGAGGTAAAGAGGTATGTGACTGTAGGTGGAGGTAAAGAGGTATGGGACTGTATGTGCGGGTAAGGATGACAGAGGCAGAATATATTACCGTTATTTCCTTCATAAAGTAATTTGGGGGAAAAGGGAATCCAGTCAGAGCAGTATGGAACAAATGACTGGGGGCTGTAGGGGAAACCTGGAATGGAGTCTTTAGAAGATACTCAAGGCCATGGGGGTTGTAGGGGAACCTGGAATGGAGTCTTTAGAAGATACTCAAGGCCCTGGGGGCTGTAGGGGAAACCTGGAATGGAGTATTTTAAAAGATACTCAAGGCCCTGGAGGCTGTAGGGGGAACCTGGAATGGAGTCTTTAGAAGATACTCAAGGCCATGGGGGCTGTAGGGGAAACCTGGAATGGAGTCTTTAGAAGATACTCAAGGCCATGGGGGCTGTAGGGGGAACCTGGAATGGAACATTTAGAAGATACTCAAGGCCCTGGGGGCTGTAGGGGAAACCTTTAGAAGATACTCAAGGCCCTGGGGGCTGTAGGGGAAACCTGGAATGGAACATTTAGAAGATACTCAAGGCCATGGGGGCTGTAGGGGGAACCTGGAATTGAGTCTTTAGAAGATACTCAAGGCCATGGGGGCTGTAGGGGAAACCTGGAATGGAGTCTTTAGAAGATACTCAAGGCCCTGGGGGCTGTAGGGGGAACTTAGAATGGAACATTTAGAAGATACTCAAGGCCCTGGGGGCTGTAGGGGAAACCTTTAGAAGATACTCAAGGCCCTGGGGGCTGTAGGGGAAACCTGGAATGGAGTCTTTAGAAGATACTCAAGGCCATGGGGGCTGTAGGGGAAACCTGGAATGGAGTATATAGAAGATACTCAAGGCCCTGGGTGCTGTAGGGGAAACCTGGAATGGAGTCTTTAGAAGATACTCAAGGCCATGGGGCTGTAGGGGAAACCTGGAATGGAGTATATAGAAGATACTCAAGGCCCTGGGGGCTGTAGGGAGAACCTTTAGAAGATACTCAAGGCCCTGGGGGCTGTAGGGGAAACATGGAATGGAGTCTTTAGAAGATACTCAAGGCCCTGGGGGCTGTAGGGGGAACCTAGAATGGAACATTTAGAAGATACTCAAGGCCCTGGGGGCTGTAGGGGGAACCTGGAATTGAGTCTTTAGAAGATACTCAAGGCCATGGGGGCTGTAGGGGAAACCTGGAATGGAGTCTTTAGAAGATACTCAAGGCCCTGGGGGCTGTAGGGGGAACCTAGAATGGAACATTTAGAAGATACTCAAGGCCCTGGGGGCTGTAGGGGAAACCTTTAGAAGATACTCAAGGCCCTGGGGGCTGTAGGGGAAACCTGGAATGGAGTCTTTAGAAGATACTCAAGGCCATGGGGGCTGTAGGGGAAACCTGGAATGGAGTATATAGAAGATACTCAAGGCCCTGGGTGCTGTAGGGGAAACCTGGAATGGAGTCTTTAGAAGATACTCAAGGCCATGGGGCTGTAGGGGAAACCTGGAATGGAGTATATAGAAGATACTCAAGGCCCTGGGGGCTGTAGGGAGAACCTTTAGAAGATACTCAAGGCCCTGGGGGCTGTAGGGGAAACATGGAATGGAGTCTTTAGAAGATACTCAAGGCCATGGGGGCTGTAGGGGAAACCTGGAATGGAGTATATAGAAGATACTCAAGGCCCTGGGGGCTGTAGGGGAAACCTGGAATGGAGTATTTTAAAAGATACTCAAGGCCATGGGGGCTGTAGGGGGAACCTGGAATGGAGTATTTAGAAGATACTCAAGGCCATGGGGGCTGTAGGGGAAACCTGGAATGGAGTATTTTAAAAGATACTCAAGGCCATGGGGGCTGTAGGGGAAACCTGGAATGGAGTATTTAGAAGATACATAAAGGGAAGTCAATGAAATTAAAAACAGAGTGGTTGTGATGTCATTCAGAACTGATTAAAAAACAGACTACATGATTGAGGAAAATCATTCATTTAATTCTATATGCTACAAAAGCAATGTCTTACCAGGATGATTAATAGAATAATGGTTTTGCACAAAACAACCACAATAAAACAAAAGCCCTACATTAATTATGTTTAAACAAAATAACATAATGAGACCAAAATGGGAAAATAAAGTAAATAATTGTAATAAGTGAATTCTCCTCTCCTGTATGTTTTCTATCTCTGTAACATGTAGCGGTATAACATTATACTGAATCTGTAACAATAATGCCTGAACCACAACACCTATCAGTTGATCTGTATAAACATGAAAAGTGAAGGCATTTACAATGTATCAACCATAATGCTATACAGTATATGACCAGTATATGACTGATGTTAAAGGACAGCTGCTGAATGAATAATACAATACACATTATATTAAAACACATTCCAATCAGAATAATACATGTATCAGTTAATAGATCACATTTGATCAAATGCCACTATTGTTCCAGCAGGTGGAGCTACAATGTAACAACATACAGCATTGTGACTCACAGTTCTATATTAGAATTCCATGAGTTCCATTCTGATGGTTGTTATGGTGATCAGGTGATCTCAGCCTCACTCTTCTTCAACACGATCACCTGTTCAACACAGAAGTAGTTCATCATTGTGGCCATGTATTTACTTATCCAATACAGAACCACTTAGAAATGTAAATCATATCAGATGATTGACTAGTCAATACTGTACTACTTAGAATCCGATCAAAATCTCTTCCAATGGGGCTCCAGCTTATGTCCAGTTCTCCCTTATCAATACCAGGGCAATTTACTAATTATCAATACCAGGGCATTTACCATTTATCAATACCAGCGCTATTTACTATTTATCAATACCAGGGTCATTTACTATTTATGAATACCAGGGCTATTTACCATTTATCAATACCAGGGCCATTTAATATTTATGAATACCAGGGCTATTAACTATTTATCAATACCAGGGAGTACAGTTATCAACACTTTACAACATGGTTCAATCAGAGATACAGTTATCAATACTTTACAACATGGTTCAATCAGAGATACAGTTATCAATACTTTACAACATGGTTCAATCAGAGATACAGTTATCAACACTTTAAACATGGTTCAATCAGAGATACAGTTATCAATACTTTACAACATGGTTCAATCAGAGATACAGTTATCAACACTTTACATGGTTCAATCAGAGATACAGTTATCAACACTTTACAACATGGTTCAATCAGAGATACAGTTATCAACACTTTACAACATGGTTCAATCAGAGATACAGTTATCAACACTAAACATGGTTCAATCAGAGCTACAGTTATCAACACTTTACAACATGGTTCAATCAGAGATACAGTTATCAACACTTTACAACATGGTTCAATCAGAGCTACAGTTATCAACACTTTAAACATGGTTCAATCAGAGCTACAGTTATCAACACTTTACAACATGGTTCAATCAGAGCTACAGTTATCAACACTTTACAACATGGTTCAATCAGAGATACAGTTATCAACACTTTACAACATGGTTCAATCAGAGCTACAGTTATCAACACTTTAAACATGGTTCAATCAGAGATACAGTTATCAACACTTTACAACATGGTTCAATCAGAGATACAGTTATCAACACTTTACAACATGGTTCAATCAGAGATACAGTTATCAACACTTTACAACATGGTTCAATCAGAGCTACAGTTATCAACACTTTACAACATGGTTCAATCAGAGATACAGTTATCAACACTTTAAACATGGTTCAATCAGAGATACAGTTATCAACACTTTACAACATGGTTCAATCAGAGATACAGTTATCAACACTTTAAACATGGTTCAATCAGAGATACAGTTATCAACACTTTACAACATGGTTCAATCAGAGCTACAGTTATCAACACTTTACAACATGGTTCAATCAGAGATACAGTTATCAACACTTTACAACATGGTTCAATCAGAGATACAGTTATCAATACTTTACAACATGGTTCAATCAGAGATACAGTTATCAATACTTTACAACATGGTTCAATCAGAGATACAGTTATCAACACTTTAAACATGGTTCAATCAGAGATACAGTTATCAATACTTTACAACATGGTTCAATCAGAGATACAGTTATCAACACTTTACATGGTTCAATCAGAGATACAGTTATCAACACTAAACATGGTTCAATCAGAGATACAGTTATCAACACTTTACAACATGGTTCAATCAGAGATACAGTTATCAACACTAAACATGGTTCAATCAGAGCTACAGTTATCAACACTTTACAACATGGTTCAATCAGAGATACAGTTATCAACACTTTACAACATGGTTCAATCAGAGCTACAGTTATCAACACTTTAAACATGGTTCAATCAGAGCTACAGTTATCAACACTTTACAACATGGTTCAATCAGAGCTACAGTTATCAACACTTTACAACATGGTTCAATCAGAGATACAGTTATCAACACTTTACAACATGGTTCAATCAGAGCTACAGTTATCAACACTTTAAACATGGTTCAATCAGAGATACAGTTATCAACACTTTACAACATGGTTCAATCAGAGATACAGTTATCAACACTTTACAACATGGTTCAATCAGAGATACAGTTATCAACACTTTACAACATGGTTCAATCAGAGCTACAGTTATCAACACTTTAAACATGGTTCAATCAGAGATACAGTTATCAACACTTTACAACATGGTTCAATCAGAGATACAGTTATCAACACTTTACAACATGGTTCAATCAGAGCTACAGTTATCAACACTTTACAACATGGTTCAATCAGAGCTACAGTTATCAACACTTTACAACATGGTTCAATCAGAGCTACAGTTATCAACACTTTACAACATGGTTCAATCAGAGCTACAGTTATCAACACTTTACAACATGGTTCAATCAGAGATACAGTTATCAACACTTTAAGGACATGACTCAGTCTCAGTATTGTCAGTCCTTGTAATATCATTCTGATTTTATTTTTTAACCCCTCTTCAATTATATAATATAATATTTTATAGCATTCTGTTGGTGGCTAGAGTTGTATATAAGATTTTAAATGGAAAAACTCTAAGTGTGGAATCAAATGTAGTTTTTTGTACCAGTTGATAAACCACGTGCCATGGAATTGGTACATTGAACATCTCCTCCCATTTATTTTGCAACCTGTATGGTGTAGCTGTCTCCATGTTGTCCTCAGATGAACTGCTATATTGTTCTATTTCTGCCAGTTCCTTTCAGCCAATTTGTATCTTTAATATATGGCAGGTAAACACATTCCCTACCTTCTCCCTTCTCCCTCTTCCTCTTGCCTCCTCCATTTCTGTGGTAGGGCTGCAATCAGTTGGTTGTACGTTTGGATGGAGCAGATATTCCCATATATTTTCAATAACTGCATATGTGACATAACTCATAATATCATTAATAAATATTATATCTCTTTTTTTCTCTTTTTTTCCATAAAGAATGTTTTTTTTTTATTCATCAATATATTTTAGTTTAATTGTGTTTGGCTTTGCATTCCAAATAATATGAAATATTTTTTGCTCATATGATTTTTTAAAAGTCATCTGGAGTAGACAGTGACATTAGTAAGTCAGTCAACTGTGATAGGACCATTAGTCAGTCAGTCAACTGTGATAGGACCATTAGTAAGTCAGTAAACTGTGATAGGACCATTAGTCAGGCAGTCAACTGTGATAGGACCATTAGTAAGTCAGTAAACTGTGATAGGACCATTAGTCAGGCAGTCAACTGTGATAGGACCATTAGTAAGTCAGTAAACTGTGATAGGACCATTAGTAAGTCAGTAAACTGTGATAGGACCATTAGTCAGGCAGTCAACTGTGATAGGACCATTACTAAGTCAGTAAACTGTGATAGGACCATTAGTCAGTCAGTCAACTGTGATAGGACCATTAGTAAATCAGCTGTAATAGGACCATTAGTAAGTCAACTGTGATAGGACCATTAATAAGTCAGCTGTGATAGGACCATTAATAAATCAGTTAACTGTGATAGGACCATTAGTAAATCAGCTGTGATAGGACCATTAAAAAATAAAAATAAAAAATATGCCATTTAGCAGACGCTTTTATCCAAAGCGACTTACAGTCATGTGTGCATACATTCTACGTATGGGTGGCCCCGGGAATCAAACCCACTACCCTGGCGTTACAAGCGCCATGCTCTACCAACTGAGCAACAGAAGGACCACATTAATAAGTCAGCTGTGATAGGACCATTAGTAAATCAGCTAACTGTGATAGGACCATTAGTAAGTAGGTCAACTGTGATAGGACCATTAGTAAATCAGCTGTGATAGGACCATTAATAAGTCAGCTGTGATAGGACCATTAATAAGTCAGTTAACTATGATAGGACCATTAGTAAGTCAGTCAACTGTGATAGGATCATTAGTAAATCAGTTAACTGTGATAGGACCATTAATAAGTCAGCTGTGATAGGACCATTAGTAAGTAGGTCAACTGTGATAGGACCATTAGCAAGTCGGTCAACTGTGATAGGACCATTAATAAGTCAGTTAACTGTGATAGGACCATTAGTAAATCAGTTAACTGTGATAGGACCATTAATAAGTCAGCTGTGATAGGACCATTAGTAAGTAGGTCAACTGTGATAGGTACATTAGCAAGTCGGTCAACTGTGATAGGACCATTAATAAGTCAGTCAACTGTGATAGGACCATTAGTCAGTTAATTGTGATAGGACCATTAGTAAATCAGTTAACTGTGATAGGACCATTAATAAGTCAGCTGTGATAGGACCATTAGTAAGTAGGTCAACTGTGATAGGACCATTAGCAAGTCGGTCAACTGTGATAGGACCATTAATAAGTCAGTCAACTGTGATAGGACCATTAGTAAGTAGGTCAACTGTGATAGGACCATTAGTAAGTAGGTCAACTGTGATAGGACCATTAATAAGTCAGTCAACTGTGATAGGACCATTAGTCAGTCAGTCAACATTGATAGGCCCATTAGTCAGTCAACATTGATAGGACCATTAGTCAGTCAACATTGATAGAACCATTAGTCAGTCAACATTGATAGGACCATTAGCCAGTCAACATTGATAGGCCCATTAGTCAGTCAACATTGATAGGACCATTAGTCAGTCAACATTGATATGACCATTAGTCAGTCAACATTGATAGTACGATTAGTCAGTCAACATTGATATGACCATTAGTCAGTCAACATTGATAGAACCATTAGTCAGTCAACATTGATATGACCATTAGTCAGTCAACATTGATAGGACCATTAGTCAGTCAACATTGATATGACCATTAGTCAGTCAACATTGATAGTACGATTAGTCAGTCAACATTGATATGACCATTAGTCAGTCAACATTGATAGAACCATTAGTCAGTCAACATTGATATGACCATTAATCAGTCAACATTGATAGAACCATTAGTCAGTCAACATTGATAGGACCATTAGTCAGTCAACATTGATAGGACCATTAGTCAGTCAACATTGATAGGACCATAAGTCAGTCAACATTGATAGGACCATTAGTCAGTCAACATTGATATGACCATTAGTCAGTCAACATTGATAGGACCATAAGTCAGTCAACATTGATAGGACCATTAGTCAGTCAACATTGATAGGACCATTAGTCAGTCAACATTGATAGGACCATAAGTCAGTCAACATTGATAGGACCATTAGTCAGTCAACATTGATATGACCATTAGTCAGTCAACATTGATAGGACCATAAGTCAGTCAACATTGATAGGACCATTAGTCAGTCAACATTGATAGGACCATTAGTCAGTCAACTGTGATAGGACCATTAGTCAGTCAACTGTGATAGGACCATTAGTCAGTCAACTGTGATAGGACCATTAGTCAGTCAACTGTGATAGGACCATTAGTCAGTCAACTGTGATAGGACCATTAGTCAGTCAACTGTGATAGGACCATTAGTCAGTCAACTGTGATAGGACCATTAGTCAGTCAACTGTGATAGGACCATTAGTCAGTCAACTGTGATAGGACCATTAGTCAGTCAACTGTGATAGGACCATTAGTCAGTCAACAGTCATAGGACCATTAGTCAGTCAACAGTGATAGGACCATAAGTCAGTCAACTGTGATAGGACCATTAGTCAGTCAACTGTGATAGGACCATTAGTCAGTCAACTGTGATAGGACCATTAGTCAGTCAACTGTGATAGGACCATTAGTCAGTCAACTGTGATAGGACCATTAGTCAGTCAACAGTCATAGGACCATTAGTCAGTCAACAGTGATAGGACCATAAGTCAGTCAACTGTGATAGGACCATTAGTCAGTCAACTGTGATAGGACCATTAGTCAGTCAACTGTGATAGGACCATTAGTCAGTCAACTGTGATAGGACCATTAGTCAGTCAACTGTGATAGGACCATTAGTCAGTCAACTGTGATAGGACCATTAGTCAGTCAACTGTGATAGGACCATTAGTCAGTCAACTGTGATAGGACCATTAGTCAGTCAACTGTGATAGGACCATTAGTCAGTCAACTGTGATAGGACCATTAGTCAGTCAACTGTGATAGGACCATTAGTCAGTCAACTGTGATAGGACCATTAGTCAGTCAACAGTCATAGGACCATTAGTCAGTCAACAGTGATAGGACCATAAGTCAGTCAACTGTGATAGGACCATTAGTCAGTCAACTGTGATAGGACCATTAGTCAGTCAACTGTGATAGGACCATTAGTCAGTCAACTGTGATAGGACCATTAGTCAGTCAACTGTGATAGGACCATTAGTCAGTCAACTGTGATAGGACCATTAGTCAGTCAACTGTGATAGGACCATTAGTCAGTCAACTGTGATAGGACCATTAGTCAGTCAACTGTGATAGGACCATTAGTCAGTCAACTGTGATAGGACCATTAGTCAGTCAACTGTGATAGGACCATTAGTCAGTCAACAGTCATAGGACCATTAGTCAGTCAACTGTGATAGGACCATTAGTTTTTCCATAAATAGACAAGTATTTATCTCTCCATGGTTGCAGAATTGTATCTATTTTTGTTAACTATCGATTGAAATGAATTATGGTCAGTTAATTTATATTTTTGTAGGTGTGAATGACCAAGTTGGTCAACTACAAGGTGGTGTAAACACTGTATTTTAATGATCCATTACATAATACGATACAATACATACAATACAATACAATACATACAATACAATACAATACAATACATACAATACAATACAATACAATACATACAATACAATACAATACATACAATACAATACAATACAATACAATACACAATACAATACAATACATACAATACATACAATACAATACAATACATACAATACAATACAATACGATACATACAATACAATACAATACAATACAATACAATACAATACAATACAATACAATACAATACAATACAATACAATACAATACAATACAATACAATACAATACAATACAATACATACAATACAATACAATACAATACATACAATACAATACAATACATACAATACAATACGATACATACAATACAATACATACAATACAATACAATACGATACATACAATACAATACATACAATACAATACATACAATACAATACAATACATACAATACAATACAATACAATACAATACATACAATACAATACAATACATACAATACAATACAATACATACAATACAATACAATACAATACAATACAATACAATACAATACAATACAATACATACAATACAATACATACAATACATACAATACATACAATACAATACAATAAAATACATACAATACAATACAATACATACAATACAATACAATACAATACATACAATACAATACATACAATACAATACAATACAATACAATACAATACAATACATACAATACAATACAATACAATATATACAATACAATACAATACAATACAATACAATACATACAATACAATACAATACATACAATACAATACAATACGATACATACAATACAATACATACAATACAATACAATACGATACATACAATACAATACAATACGATACAATACAATACAATACAATACATACATACAATACAATACATACAATACAATACAATACGATACATACAATACAATACATACAATACAATACAATACAATACAATACATACACTACAATACAATACAATACAATACAATACAATACAATACAATACAATACAATACAATACAATACAATACAATACAATACATACAATACAATACAATACAATACATACAATACAATACAATACAATACAATACAATACATACAATACAATACAATACAATACATACAATACAATACATACAATACAATACAATACAATACAATACAATACAATACAATACAATACATACAATACAATACATACAATACATACAATACATACAATACAATACAATACAATACATACAATACAATACAATACATACAATACAATACAATACAATACAATACAATACATACAATACAATACATACAATACAATACAATACAATACATACAATACAATACATACAATACAATACATACAATACAATACAATACAATACAATACAATACAATACAATACAATACAATACAATACATACAATACAATACATACAATACAATACAATACAATACAATACATACAATACAATACATACAATACAATACAATACATACAATACAATACAATACAATACGTACAATACAATACAATACAATACAATACAATACAATACAATACGTACAATACAATACGTACAATACAATACGTACAATACAATACAATACAATACACTACGTACAATACAATACATACAATACAATACGTACAATACAATACGTACAATACAATACGTACAATACAATACGTACAATACAATACGTACAATACAATACATACAATACAATACATACAATACATACAATACAATACATACAATACAATACATACAATACAATACGTACAATACAATACATACAATACAATACAATACGTACTTGTCATAATTAGGTTTTAGTCCAGAGAGGCTAGAAAAGTGACCAAGATCTTCAATGAGACTGCAGGGATCCAGATTGGGGACTAGACTCATCAACAAACATTGAGTCTGTGCAGGGATCCAGACTAGACTCATCAACATACATTGAGACTGCAGGGATCCAGACTAGACTCATCAACATACATTGAGACTGCAGGGATCCAGACTAGAGTCATCAACATACATTGAGTCTGTACAGGGATCCAGACTAGACTCATCAACATACATTGAGTCTGTGCAGGGATCCAGACTAGACTCATCAACATACATTGAGTCTGTGCAGGGATCCAGACTAGAGTCATCAACATACATTGAGTCTGTGCAGGGATCAGGACTAGACTCATCAACATACATTGAGTCTGTGCAGGGATCCAGACTAGAGTCATCAACATACATTGAGACTGTACAGGGATCCAGACTAGACTCATCAACATACATTGAGTCTGTGCAGGGATCCAGACTAGAGTCATCAACATACATTGAGTCTGTGCAGGGATCCAGACTAGACTCATCAACATACATTGAGTCTGTGCAGGGATCCAGACTAGACTCATCAACAAACATTGAGTCTGTGCAGGGATCCAGACTAGACTCATCAACATACATTGAGACTGCAGGGATCCAGACTAGACTCATCAACATACATTGAGTCTGTGCAGGGATCCAGACTAGAGTCATCAACATACATTGAGTCTGTACAGGGATCCAGACTAGAGTCATCAACATACATTGAGTCTGTGCAGGGATCAGGACTAGACTCATCAACATACATTGAGTCTGTGCAGGGATCCAGACTAGAGTCATCAACATACATTGAGTCTGTGCAGGGATCCAGACTAGACTCATCAACATACATTGAGACTCTGCAGGGATCCAGACTAGAGTCATCAACATACATTGAGACTCTGCAGGGATCCAGACTAGAGTCATCAACATACATTGAGTCTGTACAGGGATCCAGACTAGAGTCATCAACATACATTGAGTCTGTACAGGGACTCTGCAGGGATGCAGACTAGAGTCATCAACATACATTGAGACTCTGCAGGGATCCAGACTAGAGTCATCAACATACATTGAGACTCTGCAGGGATCCAGACTAGAGTCATCAACATACATTGAGACTCTGCAGGGATCCAGACTAGAGTCATCAACATACATTGAGACTCTGCAGGGATCCAGACTAGAGTCATCAACATACATTGAGTCTGTACAGGGATCCAGACTAGAGTCATCAACATACATTGAGTCTGTACAGGGATCCAGACTAGACTCATCAACATACATTGAGTCTGTACAGGGATCCAGACTAGACTCATCACCATACATTGAGTCTGTACAGGGATCCAGACTAGAGTCATGAACATACATTGAGTCTGTACAGGGATCCAGACTAGACTCATCAACATACATTGAGTCTGTACAGGGATCCAGACTAGAGTCATCAACATACATTGAGTCTGTACAGGGACTCTGCAGGGATCCAGACTAGAGTCATCAACATACATTGAGACTCTGCAGGGATCCAGACTAGACTCATCAACAAACATTGAGTCTGTGCAGGGATCCAGACTAGACTCATCAACATACATTGAGACTGCAGGGATCCAGACTAGACTCATCAACATACATTGAGTCTGTGCAGGGATCCAGACTAGAGTCATCAACATACATTGAGTCTGTACAGGGATCCAGACTAGAGTCATCAACATACATTGAGTCTGTGCAGGGATCAGGACTAGACTCATCAACATACATTGAGTCTGTGCAGGGATCCAGACTAGAGTCATCAACATACATTGAGTCTGTGCAGGGATCCAGACTAGACTCATCAACATACATTGAGACTCTGCAGGGATCCAGACTAGAGTCATCAACATACATTGAGACTCTGCAGGGATCCAGACTAGAGTCATCAACATACATTGAGTCTGTACAGGGATCCAGACTAGAGTCATCAACATACATTGAGTCTGTACAGGGACTCTGCAGGGATGCAGACTAGAGTCATCAACATACATTGAGACTCTGCAGGGATCCAGACTAGAGTCATCAACATACATTGAGACTCTGCAGGGATCCAGACTAGAGTCATCAACATACATTGAGACTCTGCAGGGATCCAGACTAGAGTCATCAACATACATTGAGACTCTGCAGGGATCCAGACTAGAGTCATCAACATACATTGAGTCTGTACAGGGATCCAGACTAGAGTCATCAACATACATTGAGTCTGTACAGGGATCCAGACTAGACTCATCAACATACATTGAGTCTGTACAGGGATCCAGACTAGACTCATCACCATACATTGAGTCTGTACAGGGATCCAGACTAGAGTCATGAACATACATTGAGTCTGTACAGGGATCCAGACTAGACTCATCAACATACATTGAGTCTGTACAGGGATCCAGACTAGAGTCATCAACATACATTGAGTCTGTACAGGGACTCTGCAGGGATCCAGACTAGAGTCATCAACATACATTGAGACTCTGCAGGGATCCAGACTAGAGTCATCAACATACATTGAGTCTGTACAGGGACTCTGCAGGGATCCAGACTAGAGTCATCAACATACATTGAGACTCTGCAGGGATCCAGACTAGAGTCATCAACATACATTGAGTCTGTACAGGGATCCAGACTAGACTCATCAACATACATTGAGTCTGTACAGGGATCCAGACTAGAGTCATCACCATACATTGAGTCTGTACAGGGACTGTGCAGGGATCCAGACTAGACTCATCAACATACATTGAGACTCTGCAGGGATCCAGACTAGAGTCATCAACATACATTGAGTCTGTACAGGGATCCAGACTAGAGTCATCAACATACATTGAGTCTGTACAGGGATCCAGACTAGACTCATCAACATACATTGAGTCTGTACAGGGATCCAGACTTGAGTCATCAACATACATTGAGTCTGTCCAGGGATCCAGACTAGACTCATCAACATACATTGAGTCTGTACAGGGATCCAGACTAGAGTCATCAACATACACTGAGTCTGTACAGGGATCCAGACTAGAGTCATCACCATACCTTGAGTCTGTACAGGGACTGTGCAGGGATCCAGACTAGACTCATCAACATACATTGAGACTCTGCAGGGATCCAGACTAGACTCATCAACATACATTGAGTCTGTACAGGGATCCAGACTAGAGTCATCAACATACATTGAGTCTGTACAGGGACTCTGCAGGGATCCAGACTAGAGTCATCAACATACATTGAGACTCTGCAGGGATCCAGACTAGAGTCATCAACATACATTGAGTCTGTACAGGGATCCAGAATAGACTCATCAACATACATTGAGTCTGTACAGGGATCCAGACTAGACTCATCAACATACATTGAGTCTGTACAGGGATCCAGACTAGAGTCATCAACATACATTGAGACTGCAGGGACCCAGACTAGAGTCATCACCATACATTGAGTCTGTACAGGGATCCAGACTAGAGTCATCAACATACATTGAGTCTGTACAGGGATCCAGACTAGAGTCATCAACATACATTGAGTCTGTACAGGGATCCAGACTAGACTCATCAACATACATTGAGTCTGTACAGGGATCCAGACTAGACTCATCAACATACATTGAGTCTGTACAGGGATCCAGACTAGAGTCATCAACATACATTGAGTCTGTACAGGGATCCAGACTAGACTCATCAACATACATTGAGTCTGTACAGGGATCCAGACTAGAGTCATCAACATACATTGAGTCTGTACAGGGATCCAGACTAGACTCATCAACATACATTGAGTCTGTACAGGGATCCAGACTAGACTCATCACCATACATTGAGTCTGTACAGGGATCCAGACTAGAGTCATCAACATACATTGAGTCTGTGCAGGGATCCAGACTAGACTCATCAACATACATTGAGACTCTGCAGGGATCCAGACTAGAGTCATCAACATACATTGAGTCTGTACAGGGATCTAGACTAGACTCATCAACATACATTGAGTCTGTACAGGGATCCAGACTAGACTCATCACCATACATTGAGTCTGTACAGGGATCCAGACTAGAGTCATCAACATACATTGAGTCTGTGCAGGGATCCAGACTAGACTCATCAACATACATTGAGACTCTGCAGGGATCCAGACTAGAGTCATCAACATACATTGAGTCTGTACAGGGATCCAGACTAGAGTCATCAACATACATTGAGACTCTGCAGGGATCCAGACTAGAGTCATCAACATACATTGAGTCTGTACAGGGATCCAGACTAGAGTCATCAACATACATTGAGTCTGTACAGGGATCCAGACTAGACTCATCAACATACATTGAGTCTGTACAGGGATCCAGACTAGACTCATCAACATACATTGAGTCTGTACAGGGATCCAGACTAGACTCATCACCATACATTGAGTCTGTACAGGGATCCAGACTAGAGTCATCAACATACATTGAGTCTGTACAGGGATCCAGACTAGACTCATCAACATACATTGAGTCTGTACAGGGATCCAGACTATAGTCATCAACATACATTGAGTCTGTACAGGGATCCAGACTAGACTCATCAACATACATTGCGTCTGTACAGGGATCCAGACTAGAGTCATCAACATACATTGAGTCTGTACAGGGATCCAGACTAGACTCATCAACATACATTGAGTCTGTACAGGGATCCAGACTAGACTCATCACCATACATTGAGTCTGTACAGGGATCCAGACTAGAGTCATCAACATACATTGAGTCTGTGCAGGGATCCAGACTAGACTCATCAACATACATTGAGACTCTGCAGGGATCCAGACTAGAGTCATCAACATACATTGAGTCTGTACAGGGATCTAGACTAGACTCATCAACATACATTGAGTCTGTACAGGGATCCAGACTAGACTCATCACCATACATTGAGTCTGTACAGGGATCCAGACTAGAGTCATCAACATACATTGAGTCTGTGCAGGGATCCAGACTAGACTCATCAACATACATTGAGACTCTGCAGGGATCCAGACTAGAGTCATCAACATACATTGAGACTGCAGGGATCCAGACTAGAGTCATCAACATACATTGAGTCTGTACAGGGATCCAGACTAGACTCATCAACATACATTGAGTCTGTACAGGGATCCAGACTAGAGTCATCAACATACATTGAGTCTGTACAGGGATCCAGACTAGACTCATCAACATACATTGAGTCTGTACAGGGATCCAGACTAGACTCATCACCATACATTGAGTCTGTACAGGGATCCAGACTAGAGTCATCAACATACATTGAGTCTGTGCAGGGATCCAGACTAGACTCATCAACATACATTGAGACTCTGCAGGGATCCAGACTAGAGTCATCAACATACATTGAGACTCTGCAGGGATCCAGACTAGAGTCATCAACATACATTGAGTCTGTACAGGGATCCAGACTAGAGTCATCAACATACATTGAGTCTGTACAGGGATCCAGACTAGACTCATCAACATACATTGAGTCTGTACAGGGATCCAGACTAGACTCATCAACATACATTGAGTCTGTACAGGGATCCAGACTAGACTCATCACCATACATTGAGTCTGTACAGGGATCCAGACTAGAGTCATCAACATACATTGAGTCTGTACAGGGATCCAGACTAGACTCATCAACATACATTGAGTCTGTACAGGGATCCAGACTAGAGTCATCAACATACATTGAGTCTGTACAGGGACTCTGCAGGGATCCAGACTAGAGTCATCAACATACATTGAGACTCTGCAGGGATCCAGACTAGAGTCATCAACATACATTGAGTCTGTACAGGGACTCTGCAGGGATTCAGACTAGAGTCATGAACATACATTGAGACTCTGCAGGGATCCAGACTAGAGTCATCAACATACATTGAGTCTGTACAGGGATCCAGACTAGACTCATCAACATACATTGAGTCTGTACAGGGATCCAGACTAGAGTCATCACCATACATTGAGTCTGTACAGGGACTGTGCAGGGATCCAGACTAGACTCATCAACATACATTGAGACTCTGCAGGGATCCAGACTAGAGTCATCAACATACATTGAGTCTGTACAGGGACTCTGCAGCGATCCAGACTAGAGTCATCAACATACATTGAGACTCTGCAGGGATCCAGACTAGAGTCATCAACATACATTGAGTCTGTACAGGGATCCAGACTAGAGTCATCAACATACATTGAGTCTGTACAGGGATCCAGACTAGACTCATCAACATACATTGAGTCTGTACAGGGATCCAGACTAGAGTCATCACCATACATTGAGTCTGTACAGGGACTGTGCAGGGATCCAGGCTAGACTCATCAACATACATTGAGTCTGTACAGGGATCCAGACTAGAGTCATCAACATACATTGAGTCTGTACAGGGACTCTGCAGGGATCCAGACTAGACTCATCAACATACATTGAGTCTGTACAGGGATCCAGACTAGAGTCATCAACATACATTGAGTCTGTACAGGGACTCTGCAGGGATCCAGCCTAGACTCATCAACATACATTGAGACTCTGCAGGGATCCAGACTAGAGTCATCAACATACATTGAGTCTGTACAGGGACTCTGCAGGGATCCAAACTAGAGTCATCAACATACATTGAGACTCTGCAGGGATCCAGACTAGAGTCATCAACATACATTGAGTCTGTACAGGGATCCAGACTAGACTCATCAACATACATTGAGTCTGTACAGGGATCCAGACTTGAGTCATCAACATACATTGAGACTCTGCAGGGATCCAGACTAGACTCATCACCATACATTGAGTCTGTACAGGGATCCAGACTAGAGTCATCACCATACATTGAGTCTGTACAGGGACTGTGCAGGGATCCAGACTAGACTCATCAACATACATTGAGACTCTGCAGGGATCCAGACTAGACTCATCAACATACATTGAGTCTGTACAGGGATCCAGACTAGAGTCATCAACATACATTGAGTCTGTACAGGGATCCAGACTAGAGTCATCAACATACATTGAGTCTGTACAGGGATCCAGACTAGAGTCATCAACATACATTGAGTCTGTACAGGGATCCAGACTAGAGTCATCAACATACATTGAGTCTGTGCAGGGATCCAGACTAGAGTCATCAACATACATTGAGTCTGTACAGGGACTCTGCAGGGATCCAGACTAGACTCATCAACATACATTGAGTCTGTACAGAGATCCAGACTAGAGTCATCACCATACATTGACACTTTTGTTTTCCCCCACCTGGATTTCCCTTGATGTTCTTGTTGGATCCAATTTTAATAGCCAGCATTTCAATGGCCATAATAATATAATTCTGATATGAGTCGATCCTGTCACCTTGAGTCCTGCTCCTGCAGCCTTTCACCAGCAGTATGATGGTCACCAGCAGGTAGGGAGACCCCACCAGTAGACTACACAGCAGCCTGGGTAGAGACATGGACAACACTGGGACTGCTGGAGATGGAATGGGAGTTGGAACTGCATCTGGAGAAAGAATGAGACATGTATTATGAACACATTTATGGGTAGGGAGACCCCACCAGTAGGTAAGGAGACCCCACCAGTGGGTAGAGACCCCACCAGTAAGTAAGGAGACCCCACCAGTGGGTAGAGACCCCACCAGTAGGTAGAGACCCCACCAGTAGGTAGAGACCCCACCAGTAGGTAGAGACCCCACCAGTAGACTACACAGCAGCCTGGGTAGAGACATGGACAACACTGGGACTGCTGGAGATGGAATGGGTGGAGACATGGACAACACTGGGACTGCTGGAGATGGAATGGGAGTTGAAACTGCAGTTGGAGAAAGAAAACAATTTAAAACAACACTGGAGATGGTGATGGGCAGAGAGATGGACAACACTGGGATGGTGATGGGCAGAGAGATGGACAACAATGGGATGGTGATGGGCAGAGAGATGGACAACACTGGGACTGCTGGAGATGGAATGGGAGTTGAAACTGCAGTTGGAGAAAGAAAACAATTTAAAACAACACTGGGATGGTGATGGGCAGAGAGATGGACAACACTGGGATGGTGATGGGCAGAGAGATGGACAACACTGGGACTGCTGGAGATGGAATGGGAGTTGAAACTGCAGTTGGAGAAAGAAAACAATTTAAAACAACACTGGAGATGGTGATGGGCAGAGAGATGGACAACACTGGGATGGTGATGGGCAGAGAGATGGACAACACTGGGATGGTGATGGGCAGAGAGATGGACAACACTGGGATGAGATGGATGGGCAGAAAGAGTTGGAAAACAATTTAAAACAACACTGGGATGGTGATGGGCAGAGAGATGGACAACACTGGGATGGTGCTGGGGGAGACATGGACAACACTGGGATGGTGATGGGCAGAGAGATGGACAACACTGGGACTGCTGGAGATGGAATGGGAGTTGAAACTGCAGTTGGAGAAAGAAAACAATTTAAAACAACACTGGAGATGGTGATGGGCAGAGAGATGGACAACACTGGGATGGTGATGGGCAGAGAGATGGACAACACTGGGATGGTGATGGGCAGAGAGATGGACAACACTGGGATGGTGATGGGCAGAGAGATGGACAACACTGGGATGGTGATGGGCAGAGACATAGACAACACTGGGATGGTGCTGGGGGGAGACATGGACAACACTGGGATGGTGCTGGGCAGAGAGATGGACAACACTGGAGATGGTGATGGGTAGAGAGATGGACAACACTGGGACTGCTGGAGATGGAATGGGAGTTGTAACTGCAGTTGGAGGAAGATTGAATAAAATTGAATAAACCATCAAACAGGCAAAGCATCAATACAGGACTAAGATTGAATAAACCCCCAGTGCCTTCCGTTCTACTAGCTAACATGCATTCATTGGAAAATAAAATTGACGACCCACGAGGAAGATGAAACTACCAACGGGACATTAAAACTGTAATATCTTATGCTTCATTGAGTCGTGGCTGAATGAAGACATTACCAACATACAGCGGGATGTTATCAGCAGGATAGAACAGCAGAGTCTGGTAAGACAAGGGGGGAGGGGTCGGACTATGTATATTTGTAAACAACAGCTGGTGTACGATATCTAAGGAAGTCTCAAGGTTTTGCTCACCTGAGGTAGAGTATCTCATGTAGACCACACTATTTACCTAGAGAGTTTGCATCTGTATTTTTCGTAGCTGTCTACATACCAGCGCAGACCAATGCTGGCAGGAAGACCGCACTCAATGACTTGTATTACGCCATGAGCAAAGAATATGCTAGAGGCGGCACTCCTAGTGGCCGGGGACTTTAATTGCAGGGAAACTTAAATCTGTTTTACCAAATTTCTATCAGCATGTTCAATGTGCAACCAGAGGGAAAAAAACTCTAGACAACCTTTACTCCACACACAGAGACGTGTACAAAGCTCTCCCTCGCCCTCCATTTGGCAAATCTGACCATAATTCTATCCTCCTGACTCCTGCTTACAAGCAAAAAATTCAAGCAGGAAGCACCAGTGACACAGTCAATAAAAAAGTGGTCAGATGAAACAGATGCTAAGCCACAGGACTGTTTTGCTATCACAGACTGGAATATGTTCCCTGGATTCCTCCGATGGCATTGAGGATACACCACATCAGTCATTGGCTTCATCAATAAGTGCATCAATGACGTCGCCCCCACAGTGACCGTACGTACATAACCCAACCAGAAGCCATGGATTACAGTCAACATCCGCACTGAGCTAAAGGCTAGAGCTGCCGCTTTCAAGGATCGAGACTCTAACCTGGAATCGTATAAGAAATCCCGCTATGCCCTCCGACAAACCATCAAACAGGCAAAGCATCAATGCAGGACTAAGATCGAATCTGTACTACACCATCTCCTACGCTCGTAGGATGTGGCAGGGCTTGAAAACCATTACAGACTACAAAGGTAAGCACAGCCGAAAGCTGCCCAGTGATGCTCGCTTCAAGGCAAATAGCACTGAAACACGAGAGCACCAGCTGTTCCGGATGACTGTGTGATCACACTCTTCGTAGACGATGTGTTTAATACCTTTAAACAGGTTAACATTCACCAGGCCGCAGGGCAGGGACGTACGGATTACCAGGGTGTGTACTCCGAGCATGTGCTGGCCAACTGGCAAGTGTCTTCAATTATATTTTCAACCTGTCCCTGAATGAGTCTGTTAAACAAACATGTTTTAAGCAGACCACCATCGTCCCTGTGGCCATGGAGTGCTTTGAAAGGCTGGTGGTTCACACCAACACCATTATCCCAGAAACTCTAGACCCACTCCAATTTGCATACCACCCAAACAGATCAACAGATGATGCAATCTCTATTGCACTCCACACTGCAATTTCCCACCTGGACAAAAGGAACACCTATGTGAGAATGCTATTCATTGACTACAGCTCCGCGTTCAACATCATAGTGCCCTCAAAGCTCATCAATAAGCTATGGACCCTGGGACAAAACACCTCCCTCTGCAAATGGATCCTGAACTTCCTGATGGGCAGCCCCCAGGTGGTAAGGGTAGGTAACAACACATCTTCCACGCTGATCCTCAACACATGGGCCCCTCAGGGGTACTCACTGTTCACTCATGACCGCACGGCCAGGCACGAATCCAACACCAACATTACGTTTGCCGATGACACAACAGTGGTAGGCCTGATCACCAACAACGACAAGACATCCTATAGGGAGGAGGTCAGAGACCTGGCCATGTGGTGCCAGGACAACAACCTATCCCTCAATGTGATCAAGACAAAGGAGATGATTGTGGACAACAGGAAAACGAGAACCGAGCACGCCCCCATTCTCATCGAAAGGGATGTAGTGGAGCAGGTCGAGAGCTTCAAGTGTCAACATAACAAACAAAATAACATGGTCCAAACACACCAAGACAGTCATGAAGAGGGCACGATAAAACCTATTCCCACTCAGGTGACTGAAAAGATTTGGCATGGGTCCTCAGATCCTAAACAGGTTCTACAGCTTCACCATCGAGAGCATCACTGCCTGGTACGGAAACTGCTCGGCATCTAACCGTAAGGCACTACAGAGGGTAGTGGGTACGGTCCAGGGCCAAGCTTCCTGCCATCCAGGATCTCTGTACCAGGCGGTGTTAGAGGAAGGCCCTAAAAATAATCAAAGACTCCAGCCACCCTAGGCATAGAGCATTCTCTCTGCTACCGCAAGTGGTACCGGAATGCCAAGACTAGGTCCAAGAGGCTTAAAAACATCTTCTACCCTCAAGCCATAAGACTCCTGTACATCTAATAAAATGGCTACCCAGACTATTTGCATTGCACCCCCCCACACATCTTCTACGCTGCTGCTAGTCTCTGTTATTATCTATGCATAGTCACTTTAATAACTCTACCTACATGTACATATTACCTCAACTAACCGGTGCCCATGCACTTTGACTCTGTACCGGTACCCCCTGTATATAGCCTCCATATTGACTCTGTACCGGTACCCCATGTACATAGCCTCCACATTGACTCTGTACCATATTAACCTGTATATAGCCTTCACATTGACTCTGTACTGGTACCCCCTGTATATAGTCTCCACATTGACTCTGTACCGGTACCCCCTGTATATAGCCTCCACATTGACTCTGCACCGGTACCCCCTGTATATAGCCTCCACATTGACTCTGCACCAGTACCCCATGTATATAGCCTCCACATAGACTCTGTACCGGTACCCCCTGTATATAGCCTCCACATTGACTCTGTACCGGTACCCACTGTATATAGCCTCCACATTGACTCTGTACCGTAATACCCTGTATATAGTCTCCACATTGACTCTGTACCGGTACCCACTGTATATAGCCTCCACATTGACTTTGTACCGTAATAACCTGTATATAGCCTCCTTATTGACTCTGTACCGGTACCCCCTGTGTATAGCTTCCACATTGACTTTGTACCGGTACCCCCTGTATAGAGCCTCCACATTGACTCTGTACCGTAATACCCTGTATATAGCCTCCACATTGACTCTGTACCGGTACCCCCTGTATATAGCCTCCACATTGACTCTGTACCGGTACCCCCTGTATATAGCCTCCACATTGACTCTGTACCGGTACCCCCTGTGTATAGCCTCCACATTGACTCTGTACCGGTACCCCCTGTATATAGCCTCCACATAGACTCTGTACCGTAATACCCTGTATATAGCCTCCACATTGACTCTGTACCGGTACCCCCTGTATATAGCCTCCACATAGACTCTGTACCGTAATACCCTGTATATAGCCTCCACATTGACTCTGTACCGGTACCCCCTGTGTATAGCCTCCACATTGACTCTGTACCGGTACCCCCTGGATATAGCCTCCACATTGACTCTGTACCGGTACCCCCTGGATATAGCCTCCACATTGACTCTGTACCGGTACCCCCTGTATATAGCCTCCACATTGACTCTGTACCGGTACCCCCTGGATATAGCCTCCACATTGACTCTGTACCATATAAACCTGTATATTACATTTACATTTACATTTAAGTCATTTAGCAGACGCTCTTATCCAGAGCGACTTACAAATTGGTGCATTCACCTTATGACATCCAGTGGAACAGTCACTTTACAATAGTGCATCTAAATCTTAAAGGGGGGGGGGGTGAGAGGGATTACTTATCCTATCCTAGGTATTCCTTAAAGAGGTGGGGTTTCAGGTGTCTCCGGAAGGTGGTGATTGACTCCGCTGTCCTGGCGTCGTGAGGGAGTTTGTTCCACCATTGGGGGGCCAGAGCAGCGAACAGTTTTGACTGGGCTGAGCGGGAGCTGTACTTCCTCAGTGGTAGGGAGGCGAGCAGGTATATAGCCTCCACATTGACTCTGTACCGTAATAACCTGTATATAGCCTCCACAATGACTCTGTACCATAATAACCTGTATATAGCCTCCACATTGACTCTGTACCAGTACCCCCTGTATATAGCCTCCACATTGACTCTGTACCGTAATAACCTGTATATAGCCTCCACATTGACTCTGTACCGGTACCCCCTGTATATAGCCTCCACATTGACTCTGTACCGGTACCCCCTGTGTATAGCCTCCACATTGACTCTGTACCGGTACCACCTGTATATAGCCTCCACATTGACTCTGTACCATAATAACCTGTATATAGCCTCCACATTGACTCTGTACCGCTACCCCCTGTATATAGCCTCCACATTGACTCTGTACCATAATAACCTGTATATAGCCTCCACATTGACTCTGTACCGGTACCCCCTGTATATAGCCTCCACATTGACTCTGTACTGTAATACCCTGTATATAGCCTCCACATTGACTCTGTACCGGTACCCCCTGTATATAGCCTCCACATTGACTTTGTACCGGTACCCCCTGTATATAGCCTCCACATTGACTCTGTACCGGTACCACCTGTATATAGCCTCCACATTGACTCTGTACCGGTACCCCCTGTATATAGCCTCCACATTGACTCTGTACTGGTACTCACTGTATATAGCCTCCACATTGACTCTGTACCGTAATACCCTGTATATAGCCTCCACATTGACTCTGTACTGGTACCCCTGTATATAGCCTCCACATTGACTTTGTACCGTAATAACCTGTATATAGCCTCCTTATTGACTCTGTACCGGTACCCCCTGTGTATAGCCTCCACATTGACTTTGTACCGGTACCTTGTGTATATAGCCTCCACATTGACTCTGTACCGGTACCCACTGTATATAGCTCCACATTGACTTTGTACCGGTACCCCCTGTATATAGCCTCCACATTGACTTTGTACCGTAATAACCTGTATATAGCCTCCTTATTGACTCTGTACCGGTACCCCCTGTGTATAGCCTCCACATTGACTTTGTACCGGTACCTCGTGTATATAGCCTCCACATTGACTCTGTACCGGTACCCACTGTATATAGCTCCACATTGACTTTGTACCGGTACCCCCTGTATATAGCCTCCACATTGACTCTGTACCGTAATAACCTGTATATAGCCTCCACATTGACTCTGTACCGTAATACCCTGTATATAGCCTCCACATTGACTCTGTACCATAATACCCTGTATATAGCCTCCACATTGACTCTGTACCAGTACCCCTGTATATAGCATCCACGTTGACTCTGTACCGGTACCCCCTGTATATAGCATCCACATTGACTCTGTACCGGTACCCCGTGTATATAGCATCCACATTGACTCTGTACCAGAACCCCATGTATATAGCCTCCACATTGACTCTGTACCGGTACCCCCTGTATATAGCCTCCACATTGGCTCTGTACCGTAAACCCTGTATATAGCCTCCACATTGACTCTGTACCGAAATACCCTGTATATAGCCTCCACATTGACTCTGTACCGCAATAACCTGTATATAGCCTCCACATTGACTCTGTACCAGTATCCCCTGTATATAGCCTCCACATTGACTCTGTACTGTAATAACCTGTATATAGCCTCCACATTGACTCTGTACCGTAATAACCTGTATATAGCCTCCAGATTGACTCTGTACCGTAATAACCTGTATATAGCCTCCACATTGACTCTGTACCGTAATAACCTGTATATAGCCTCCACATTGACTCTGTACCGTAATAACCTGTATATAGCCTCCACATTGACTCTGTACCGTAATACCCTGTATATAGCCTCCACATTGACTCTGTACCATAATACCCTGTATATAGCCTCCACATTGACTCTGTACCAGTACCCCCTGTATATAGCATCCACGTTGACTCTGTACCGGTACCCCCTGTATATAGCATCCACATTGACTCTGTACCGGTACCCCGTGTATATAGCATCCACATTGACTCTGTACCAGAACCCCATGTATATAGCCTCCACATTGACTCTGTACCGGTACCCCCTGTATATAGCCTCCACATTGGCTCTGTACCGTAATACCCTGTATATAGCCTCCACATTGACTCTGTACCGAAATACCCTGTATATATCCTCCACATTGACTCTGTACCGCAATAACCTGTATATAGCCTCCACATTGACTCTGTACCAGTATCCCCTGTATATAGCCTCCACATTGACTCTGTACTGTAATAACCTGTATATAGCCTCCACATTGACTCTGTACCGTAATAACCTGTATATAGCCTCCAGATTGACTCTGTACCGTAATAACCTGTATATAGCCTCCACATTGACTCTGTACCGTAATAACCTGTATATAGCCTCCACATTGACTCTGTACCGTAATAACCTGTATATAGCCTCCACATTGACTCTGTACCGTAATAACCTGTATATAGCCTCCACATTGACTCTGTACTGGTACCCCTGTATATAGCCTCCACATTGACTTTGTACCGTAATAACCTGTATATAGCCTCCTTATTGACTCTGTACCGGTACCCCCTGTGTATAGCCTCCACATTGACTTTGTACCGGTACCTCGTGTATATAGCCTCCACATTGACTCTGTACCGGTACCCACTGTATATAGCTCCACATTGACTTTGTACCGGTACCCCCTGTATATAGCCTCCACATTGACTTTGTACCGTAATAACCTGTATATAGCCTCCTTATTGACTCTGTACCGGTACCCCCTGTATAGAGCCTCTACATTGACTCTGTACCGTAATACCCTGTATATAGCCTCCACATTGACTCTGTACCGTAATACCCTGTATATAGCCTCCACATTGACTCTGTACCATAATACCCTGTATATAGCCTCCACATTGACTCTGTACCAGTACCCCCTGTATATAGCATCCACGTTGACTCTGTACCGGTACCCCCTGTATATAGCATCCACATTGACTCTGTACCGGTACCCCGTGTATATAGCATCCACATTGACTCTGTACCAGAACCCCATGTATATAGCCTCCACATTGACTCTGTACCGGTACCCCCTGTATATAGCCTCCACATTGGCTCTGTACCGTAAACCCTGTATATAGCCTCCACATTGACTCTGTACCGAAATACCCTGTATATAGCCTCCACATTGACTCTGTACCGCAATAACCTGTATATAGCCTCCACATTGACTCTGTACCAGTATCCCTGTATATAGCCTCCACATTGACTCTGTACTGTAATAACCTGTATATAGCCTCCACATTGACTCTGTACCGTAATAACCTGTATATAGCCTCCAGATTGACTCTGTACCGTAATAACCTGTATATAGCCTCCACATTGACTCTGTACCGTAATAACCTGTATATAGCCTCCACATTGACTCTGTACCGTAATAACCTGTATATAGCCTCCACATTGACTCTGTACCGTAATACCCTGTATATAGCCTCCACATTGACTCTGTACCATAATACCCTGTATATAGCCTCCACATTGACTCTGTACCAGTACCCCTGTATATAGCATCCACGTTGACTCTGTACCGGTACCCCCTGTATATAGCATCCACATTGACTCTGTACCGGTACCCGTGTATATAGCATCCACATTGACTCTGTACCAGAACCCCATGTATATAGCCTCCACATTGACTCTGTACCGGTACCCCTGTATATAGCCTCCACATTGGCTCTGTACCGTAATACCCTGTATATAGCCTCCACATTGACTCTGTACCGAAATACCCTGTATATATCCTCCACATTGACTCTGTACCGCAATAACCTGTATATAGCCTCCACATTGACTCTGTACCAGTATCCCCTGTATATAGCCTCCACATTGACTCTGTACTGTAATAACCTGTATATAGCCTCCACATTGACTCTGTACCGTAATAACCTGTATATAGCCTCCAGATTGACTCTGTACCGTAATAACCTGTATATAGCCTCCACATTGACTCTGTACCGTAATAACCTGTATATAGCCTCCAGATTGACTCTGTACCGTAATAACCTGTATATAGCCTCCACATTGACTCTGTACCGTAATAACCTGTATATAGCCTCCACATTGACTCTGTACCGTAATAACCTGTATATAGCCTCCACATTGACTCTGTACCGTAATACCCTGTATATAGCCTCCACATTGACTCTGTACCATAATACCCTGTATATAGCCTCCACATTGACTCTGTACCAGTACCCCTGTATATAGCATCCACGTTGACTCTGTACCGGTACCCCCTGTATATAGCATCCACATTGACTCTGTACCGGTACCCCGTGTATATAGCATCCACATTGACTCTGTACCAGAACCCCATGTATATAGCCTCCACATTGACTCTGTACCGGTACCCCCTGTATATAGCCTCCACATTGGCTCTGTACCGTAATACCCTGTATATAGCCTCCACATTGACTCTGTACCGAAATACCCTGTATATATCCTCCACATTGACTCTGTACCGCAATAACCTGTATATAGCCTCCACATTGACTCTGTACCAGTATCCCCTGTATATAGCCTCCACATTGACTCTGTACTGTAATAACCTGTATATAGCCTCCACATTGACTCTGTACCGTAATAACCTGTATATAGCCTCCAGATTGACTCTGTACCGTAATAACCTGTATATAGCCTCCACATTGACTCTGTACCGTAATAACCTGTATATAGCCTCCACATTGACTCTGTACCGTAATAACCTGTATATAGCCTCCACATTGACTCTGTACCGTAATAACCTGTATATAGCCTCCACATTGACTCTGTACTGGTACCCCTGTATATAGCCTCCACATTGACTTTGTACCGTAATAACCTGTATATAGCCTCCTTATTGACTCTGTACCGGTACCCCCTGTGTATAGCCTCCACATTGACTTTGTACCGGTACCTCGTGTATATAGCCTCCACATTGACTCTGTACCGGTACCCACTGTATATAGCTCCACATTGACTTTGTACCGGTACCCCCTGTATATAGCCTCCACATTGACTTTGTACCGTAATAACCTGTATATAGCCTCCTTATTGACTCTGTACCGGTACCCCCTGTATAGAGCCTCTACATTGACTCTGTACCGTAATACCCTGTATATAGCCTCCACATTGACTCTGTACCGTAATACCCTGTATATAGCCTCCACATTGACTCTGTACCATAATACCCTGTATATAGCCTCCACATTGACTCTGTACCAGTACCCCCTGTATATAGCATCCACGTTGACTCTGTACCGGTACCCCCTGTATATAGCATCCACATTGACTCTGTACCGGTACCCCGTGTATATAGCATCCACATTGACTCTGTACCAGAACCCCATGTATATAGCCTCCACATTGACTCTGTACCGGTACCCCCTGTATATAGCCTCCACATTGGCTCTGTACCGTAAACCCTGTATATAGCCTCCACATTGACTCTGTACCGAAATACCCTGTATATAGCCTCCACATTGACTCTGTACCGCAATAACCTGTATATAGCCTCCACATTGACTCTGTACCAGTATCCCCTGTATATAGCCTCCACATTGACTCTGTACTGTAATAACCTGTATATAGCCTCCACATTGACTCTGTACCGTAATAACCTGTATATAGCCTCCAGATTGACTCTGTACCGTAATAACCTGTATATAGCCTCCACATTGACTCTGTACCGTAATAACCTGTATATAGCCTCCACATTGACTCTGTACCGTAATAACCTGTATATAGCCTCCACATTGACTCTGTACCGTAATACCCTGTATATAGCCTCCACATTGACTCTGTACCATAATACCCTGTATATAGCCTCCACATTGACTCTGTACCAGTACCCCCTGTATATAGCATCCACGTTGACTCTGTACCGGTACCCCCTGTATATAGCATCCACATTGACTCTGTACCGGTACCCCGTGTATATAGCATCCACATTGACTCTGTACCAGAACCCCATGTATATAGCCTCCACATTGACTCTGTACCGGTACCCCCTGTATATAGCCTCCACATTGGCTCTGTACCGTAATACCCTGTATATAGCCTCCACATTGACTCTGTACCGAAATACCCTGTATATATCCTCCACATTGACTCTGTACCGCAATAACCTGTATATAGCCTCCACATTGACTCTGTACCAGTATCCCCTGTATATAGCCTCCACATTGACTCTGTACTGTAATAACCTGTATATAGCCTCCACATTGACTCTGTACCGTAATAACCTGTATATAGCCTCCAGATTGACTCTGTACCGTAATAACCTGTATATAGCCTCCACATTGACTCTGTACCGTAATAACCTGTATATAGCCTCCACATTGACTCTGTACCGTAATAACCTGTATATAGCCTCCACATTGACTCTGTACCGTAATAACCTGTATATAGCCTAAAACATTGACTCTGTACCGTAATAACCTGTATATAGTCTCCACATTGACTCTGTACCGTAATAACCTGTATATAGCCTCCACATTGACTCTGTACCGGTACCCCCTGTATATAGCCTCCACATTGACTCTGTACCGTAATACCCTGTATATAGCCTCCACATTGACTCTGTACCGTAATACCCTGTATATAGCCTCCACATTGACTCTGTACCATAATACCCTGTATATAGCCTCCACATTGACTCTGTACCGTAATACCCTGTATATAGCCTCCACATTGACTCTGTACCATAATACCCTGTATATAGCCTCCACATTGACTCTGTACCGTAACACCCTGTATATAGCCTCCACATTGACTCTGTACCGTAATAACCTGTATATAGCCTCCACATTGACTCTGTACCAGTACCCCCTGTATATAGCCTCCACATTGACTCTGTACCGTAAGTACCGTAACAACCTGTATATAGTCTCCACATTGACTCTGTACCGTAATAACCTGTATATAGCCTCCACATTGACTCTGTACCGGTACCCCCTGTATATAGCCTCCACATTGACTCTGTACCGTAATAACCTGTATATAGCCTCCACATTGACTCTGTACCGTAATACCCTGTATACAGCCTCCACATTAACTCTGTACCGGTACCCCCTGTATATAGCCTCCACATTGACTCTGTACCGTAATACCCTGTATATAGCCTCCACATTGACTCTGTACCGTAATACCCTGTATATATCCTCCACATTGACTCTGTACCGTAATACCCTGTATATAGCCTCCACATTGACTCTGTACCGTAATACCCTGTATATAGCCTCCACATTGACTCTGTACCGTAATACCCTGTATATAGCCTCCACATTGACTCTGTACCGTAATACCCTGTATATAGCCTCCACATTGACTCTGTACCGTAACACCCTGTATATATCCTCCACATTGACTCTGTACCGTAATACCCTGTATATAGCCTCCACATTGACTCTGTACCGTAATACCCTGTATATAGCCTCCACATTGACTCTGTACCGTAACACCCTGTATATATCCTCCACATTGACTCTGTACCGTAATACCCTGTATATAGCCTCCACATTGACTCTGTACCGGTACTCCCTGTATATAGTCCTGTTATTGTTATTTTACTGCTGCTCTTTAATTGTTTCTTTTATTTCTTATTATTTTTAGTAATTTATTTAAATGCACTGCTGGTTAAGGGCTGGTCAGTCAGCATTTCACTGTGAGGTCTACACCTGCTGGTTAAGGGCTGGTCAGTCAGCATTTCACTGTGAGGTCTACACCTGTTGGTTAAGGGCTGGTCAGTCAGCATTTCACTGTGAGGTCTACACCTGCTGGTTAAGGGCTGGTCAGTCAGCATTTCACTGTGAGGTCTACACCTGCTGGTTAAGGGCTGGTCAGTCAGCATTTCACTGTGAGGTCTACACCTGCTGGTTAAGGGCTGGTCAGTCAGCATTTCACTGTGAGGTCTACACCTGCTGGTTAAGGGCTGGTCAGTCAGCATTTCACTGTGAGGTCTACACCTGCTGGTTAAGGGCTGGTCAGTCAGCATTTCACTGTGAGGTCTACACCTGCTGGTTAAGGGCTGGTCAGTCAGCATTTCACTGTGAGGTCTACACCTGCTGGTTAAGAGCTGGTCAGTCAGCATTTCACTGTGGAGGTCTACACCTGCTGGTTAAGAGCTGGTCAGTCAGCATTTCACTGTGAGGTCTTCACCAGTTGGTTAAGGGCTGGTCAGTCAGCATTTCACTGTGAGGTCTACACCTGTTGGTTAAGGGCTGGTCAGTCAGCATTTCACTGTGAGGTCTACACCTGTTGGTTAAGGGCTGGTCAGTCAGCATTTCACTGTGAGGTCTTCACCAGTTGGTTAAGGGCTGGTCAGTCTGCATTTCACTGTGAGGTCTTCACCAGTTGGTTAAGGGCTGGTCAGTCAGCATTTCACTGTGAGGTCTACACCTGTCATGCTTGTGATATACCACGGCTTCCAGCCAATCAGCTTTCAGGACTGGAACCACCCAGTTTATAATGCAGGTTTCAGCACCTCTTAACAGTGTAAAGAAGAACCACCCAGTTTATAATGCAGGTTTCAGCACCTCTTAACAGTGTAATGAAGAACCACCCAGTTTATAATGCAGGTTTCAGCACCTCTTAACAGTGTAAAGAAGAACCACCCAGTTTATAATGCAGGTTTCAGCACCTCTTAACAGTGTAAAGAAGAACCACCCAGTTTATAATGCAGGTTTCAGCACCTCTTAACAGTGTAAAGAAGAACCACCCAGTTTATAATGCAGGTTTCAGCACCTCTTAACAGTGTAATGAAGAACCACCCAGTTTATAATGCAGGTTTCAGCACCTCTTAACAGTGTAAAGAAGAACCACCCAGTTTATAATGCAGGTTTCAGCACCTCTTAACAGTGTAAAGAAGAACCACCCAGTTTATAATGCAGGTTTCAGCACCTCTTAACAGTGTAAAGAAGAACCACCCAGTTTATAATGCAGGTTTCAGCACCTCTTAACAGTGTAATGAAGAACCACCCAGTTTATAATGCAGGTTTCAGCACCTCTTAACAGTGTAAAGAAGAACCACCCAGTTTATAATGCAGGTTTCAGCACCTCTTAACAGTGTAAAGAAGAACCACCCAGTTTATAATGCAGGTTTCAGCACCTCTTAACAGTGTAAAGAAGAACCACCCAGTTTATAATGCAGGTTTCAGCACCTCTTAACAGTGTAAAGAAGAACCACCCAGTTTATAATGCAGGTTTCAGCACCTCTTAACAGTGTAAAGAAGAACCACCCAGTTTATAATGCAGGTTTCAGCACCTCTTAACAGTGTAAAGAAGAACCACCCAGTTTATAATGCAGGTTTCAGCACCTCTTAACAGTGTAAAGAAGAACCACCCAGTTTATAATGCAGGTTTCAGCACCTCTTAACAGTGTAAAGAAGAACCACCCAGTTTATAATGCAGGTTTCAGCACCTCTTAACAGTGTAAAGAAGAACCACCCAGTTTATAATGCAGGTTTCAGCACCTCTTAACAGTGTAAAGAAGAACCACCCAGTTTATAATGCAGGTTTCAGCACCTCTTAACAGTGTAAAGAAGAACCACCCAGTTTATAATGCAGGTTTCAGCACCTCTTAACAGTGTAAAGAAGAACCACCCAGTTTATAATGCAGGTTTCAGCACCTCTTAACAGTGTAAAGAAGAACCACCCAGTTTATAATGCAGGTTTCAGCACCTCTTAACAGTGTAAAGAAGAACCACCCAGTTTATAATGCAGGTTTCAGCACCTCTTAACAGTGTAAAGAAGAACCACCCAGTTTATAATGCAGGTTTCAGCACCTCTTAACAGTGTAAAGAAGAACCACCCAGTTTATAATGCAGGTTTCAGCACCTCTTAACAGTGTAAAGAAGAACCACCCAGTTTATAATGCAGGTTTCAGCACCTCTTAACAGTGTAAAGAAGAACCACCCAGTTTATAATGCAGGTTTCAGCACCTCTTAACAGTGTAAAGAAGAACCACCCAGTTTATAATGCAGGTTTCAGCACCTCTTAACAGTGTAAAGAAGAACCACCCAGTTTATAATGCAGGTTTCAGCACCTCTTAACAGTGTAAAGAAGAACCACCCAGTTTATAATGCAGGTTTCAGCACCTCTTAACAGTGTAAAGAAGAACCACCCAGTTTATAATGCAGGTTTCAGCACCTCTTAACAGTGTAAAGAAGAACCACCCAGTTTATAATGCAGGTTTCAGCACCTCTTAACAGTGTAAAGAAGAACCACCCAGTTTATAATGCAGGTTTCAGCACCTCTTAACAGTGTAAAGAAGAACCACCCAGTTTATAATGCAGGTTTCAGCACCTCTTAACAGTGTAAAGAAGAACCACCCAGTTTATAATGCAGGTTTCAGCACCTCTTAACAGTGTAAAGAAGAACCACCCAGTTTATAATGCAGGTTTCAGCACCTCTTAACAGTGTAAAGAAGAACCACCCAGTTTATAATGCAGGTTTCAGCACCTCTTAACAGTGTAAAGAAGAACCACCCAGTTTATAATGCAGGTTTCAACACCTCTTAACAGTGTAAAGAAGAACCACCCAGTTTATAATGCAGGTTTCAGCACCTCTTAACAGTGTAAAGAAGAACCACCCAGTTTATAATGCAGGTTTCAGCACCTCTTAACAGTGTAAAGAAGAACCACCCAGTTTATAATGCAGGTTTCAGCACCTCTTAACAGTGTAAAGAGGAACCACCCAGTTTATAATGCAGGTTTCAGCACCTCTTAACAATGTAAAGAAGAACCACCCAGTTTATAATGCAGGTTTCAGCACCTCTTAACAGTGTAAAGAAGAACCACCCAGTTTATAATGCAGGTTTCAGCACCTCTTAACAGTGTAATGAAGAACCACCCAGTTTATAATGCAGGTTTCAGCACCTCTTAACAGTGTAAAGAAGAACCACCCAGTTAATCTGAATGTCAAGGTTTGTCATATTCTCACCTGTCACAGTCATCCAGCTCTCTGGTGATTCTCCTTCAGAGTTGGTACACTTGTAGAGTCCTTCATCTGACTTGGATACTGCAGGGATGGTTATCTCTCCTGTAGTCTCAGCCCTGATGAGGGATCCATCTTTGTAGAAATCAGCTGTGAGGTCAGAGGGAGTTACCTGATATCTGCAGCTCAGAGTCACAGAATCTCCCTCAGTCACAGGAAGGGCAGGGCTCTCCAGGATCACAGCTCCAGCTGTATATAATATATAAACATCATATATAAACAGGTCTCTCCAGGATCACAGCACCAGCTGTATATAATATATAAACATCATCTATAAACAGGTCTCTCCAGGATCACAGCACCAGCTGTATATAATATATAAACATCATATATAAACAGGTCTCTCCAGGATCACAGCACCAGCTGTATATAATATATAAGCATCATATATAAACAGGTCTCTCCAGGATCACAGCACCAGCTGTATATAATATATAAACAGGTCTCTCCAGGATCACAGCTCCAGCTGTATATAATATATAAACAGGTCTCTCCAGGATCACAGCTCCAGCTGTATATAATATATAAACATCATCTATAAACAGGTCTCTCCAGGATCACAGCTCCAGCTGTATATAATATATAAACAGGTCTCTCCAGGATCACAGCAACAGCTGTATATAATATATAAACATCATATATAAACAGGTCTCTCCAGGATCACAGCACCAGCTGTATATCATATATAAACAGGTCTCTCCAGGATCACAGCTCCAGTTGTATATAATATATAAACAGGTCTCTCCAGTATCACAGCTCCAGCTGTATATAATATATAAACATCATATATAAACATAACATCAGCTATCTGAAACCAGATGAACCACTAAACACTATAATGTTAGTAGATGGTGTTTGTGGACATACCATGTACTGTGATGTTGACAGCATTGCTGTGTTCTCCAGACCCAGACTCACACCAGTACACTCCACTGTCTGATGGTATTAGTGACACGATGCATGAAGACCCTTGTGGTTTCCCCCATTTTCTTCCACAATCTGAACGATCCCCAGAGACTGTGGATCTCTTCAGTCTCCATCCAGCAGAGTTCCCCTGAACCTCACAGCTCAGAGAGACAGACTCATATTTAAAAAACTGAGATCTGTCAGGACTGACGCTCAGAGAAGCAGGAAGAGAGTGATCTGAGAGAGAGAGAGAGAGAGAGAGAGAGAGAGAGAGAGAGAGAGAGAGAGAGAGAGAGAGAGAGAGAGAGAGAGAGAGAGAGAGAGAGAGAGAGAGAGAGGAAGGTAGAGAGGAGGAGAGAGTGAGAGAGAGGAAGGTGGAAGGAAGAGAGAGAGAGAGATCATGAGAAGAAGAGCTCCGTTTAGTATAAAAATAAATGCTTTGTCATACCCGTGGTATTCGTTTCTCATATACCATTGCTTCCAGACAATCAGCATTCAGGACTGGAACCACCCAGTTTATAATGCAGGTTTTAGCACCTCTTAACAGTGTAAGAAGAACCACCCAGTTTATAATGCAGGTTTTAGCACCTCTTAACAGTGTAAAGAAGAACCACCCAGTTTATAATGCAGGTTTCAGCACCTCTTAACAGTGTAAAGAAGAACCACCCAGTCTATAATGCAGGTTTCAGCACCTCTTAACAGTGTAAAGAAGAACCCCCCAGTTTATAATGCAGGTTTCAGCACTTCTTAATAGTGTAAAGAAGAACCACCCAGTTTATAATGCAGGTTTCAGCACCTCTTAACAGTGTAAAGAAGAACCACCCAGTTTATAATGCAGGTTTCAGCACCTCTTAACAGTGTAATGAAGAACCACCCAGTTTATAATGCAGGTTTCAGCACCTCTTAACAGTGTAAAGAAGAACCACCCAGTTTATAATGCAGGTTTCAGCACCTCTTAACAGTGTAAAGAAGAACCACCCAGTTTATAATGCAGGTTTCAGCACCTCTTAACAGTGTAAAGAAGAACCACCCAGTTTATAATGCAGGTTTCAGCACCTCTTAACAGTGTAAAGAAGAACCACCCAGTTTATAATGCAGGTTTCAGCACCTCTTAACAGTGTAAAGAAGAACCACCCAGTTTATAATGCAGGTTTCAGCACCTCTTAACAGTGTAAAGAAGAACCACCCAGTTTATAATGCAGGTTTCAGCACCTCTTAACAGTGTAAAGAAGAACCACCCAGTTTATAATGCAGGTTTCAGCACCTCTTAACAGTGTAAAGAAGAACCCCCCAGTTTATAATGCAGGTTTCAGCACTTCTTAATAGTGTAAAGAAGAACCACCCAGTTTATAATGCAGGTTTCAGCACCTCTTAACAGTGTAAAGAAGAACCACCCAGTTTATAATGCAGGTTTCAGCACCTCTTAACAGTGTAAAGAAGAACCACCCAGTTAATCTGAATGTCAAGGTTTGTCATATTCTCACCTGTCACAGTCATCCAGCTCTCTGGTGATTCTCCTTCAGAGTTGGTACACTTGTAGAGTCCTTCATCTGACTTGGATACTGCAGGGATGGTTATCTCTCCTGTAGTCTCAGCCCTGATGAGGGATCCATCTTTGTAGAAATCAGCTGTGAGGTCAGAGGGAGTTACCTGATATCTGCAGCTCAGAGTCACAGAATCTCCCTCAGTCACAGGAAGGGCAGGGCTCTCCAGGATCACAGCTCCAGCTGTATATAATATATAAACATCATATATAAACAGGTCTCTCCAGGATCACAGCACCAGCTGTATATAATATATAAACATCATCTATAAACAGGTCTCTCCAGGATCACAGCACCAGCTGTATATAATATATAAACATCATATATAAACAGGTCTCTCCAGGATCACAGCTCCAGCTGTATATAATATATAAACAGGTCTCTCCAGGATCACAGCTCCAGCTGTATATAATATATAAACATCATATATAAACAGGTCTCTCCAGGATCACAGCTCCAGCTGTATATAATATATAAACAGGTCTCTCTAGGATCACAGCTCCAGCTGTATATAATATATAAACATCATATATAAACAGGTCTCTCCAGGATCACAGCTCCAGCTGTATATAATATATAAACAGGTCTCTCTAGGATCACAGCTCCAGCTGTATATAATATATAAACATCATATATAAACATAACATCAGCTATCTGAAACCAGATGAACCACTAAACACTATAATGTTAGTAGATGGTGTTTGTGGACATACCATGTACTGTGATGTTGACAGCATTGCTGTGTTCTCCAGACCCAGACTCACACCAGTACACTCCACTGTCTGATGGTATTAGTGACACGATGCATGAAGACCCTTGTGGTTTCCCCCATTTTCTTCCACAATCTGAACGCTCCCCAGAGACTGTAGATCTCTTCAGTCTCCATCCAGTAGAGTTCCCCTGAACCTCACAGCTCAGAGCGACAGACTCTAATTTAAAGAACTGAGATCTGTCAGGACTGACGCTCAGAGAGGCTGGATAAGAGAGAACTGAGAGAGAGAGAGAGAGAGAGAGAGAGAGAGAGAGAGAGAGAGAGAGAGAGAGAGATAGATAGATAGATAGATAGATAGATAGATAGATAGATAGATAGATAGATAGATAGATAGATAGATAGATAGATAGATAGAGAGAGAGAGAGAGAGAGAGAGAGAGAGAGAGAGAGAGAGAGAGAGAGAGAGAGAGATAGAGAGAGAGATAGAGAGATAGAGAGAGAGAGAGAGAGAGATAGAGAGATAGAGAAAGAGAGAGAGAGAGAGAGAGAGAGAGAGAGAGAGAGAGAGAGAGAGAGGAAGGTAGAGAGGAGGAGAGAGTGAGAGAGAGGAAGGTGGAAGGAAGAGAGAGAGAGAGATCATGAGAAGAAGAGCTCCGTTTAGCATAAAAATAAATGCTTTGTCATACCCGTGGTATTCGTTTCTCATATATCACGGCTTCCAGCCAATCAGCATTCAGGACTGGAACCACCCAGTTTATAATGCAGGTTTCAACACCTCTTAACAGTGTAAAGAAGAACCACCCAGTTTATAATGCAGGTTTCAGCACCTCTTAACAGTGTAAAGAAGAACCACCCAGTTTATAATGTAGGTTTCAGCACCTCTTAACAGTGTAAAGAAGAACCACCCAGTTTATAATGCAGGTTTCAGCACCTCTTGGAGTATGGAGATATATATATATAGATATTAACCCATACAAATGAATGGTAGTATGGAGATATATATAGATATTAACCCATACAAATGAATGGTAGTATGGAGATACATATAGATATTAACCCATACAAATGAATGGTAGTATGGAGATATATATAGATATTATCTCACATCACAGAGTAATGAATGAAGAGACATTTTACAATTATAGAACAGGTGATGAATATAGAGAAATATTACTATTATAGAACAGGTGATGAATTTGGAGAAATGTTACTATTATAGAACAGGTGATGAATATAGAGAAATGTTACTATTATAGAACAGGTGATGAATATAGAGAAATGTTACTATTATAGAACAGGTGATGAATATAGATAAATGTACTCACCTCCACCTTGTCCGAGGCTACAGTATACCAGTGTACTCAACAGCACTGAAACACACAGATAGAACTATCACTATGGTACATGATGTAAACACTGAAACACACAGAGAGAACTATCACTATGGTACATGATGTAAACACTGAAACACACAGAGAGAACTATCACTATGGTACATGATGGAAACACTGAAACACACAGAGAGAACTATCACTATGGTACATGATGTAAACACTGAAACACACAGAGAGAACTATCACTATGGTACATGATGTAAACACTGAGCTTTACCACAGATATTATTGTCTTTAATAGTATAGTGACACATTTTTGAGTCAATCTAATTAACAATTAATACAAACATCCCCAACAAAATCATTCAGTTTAAGAGGTATCTGTTTTTCTGCTTTTAATCCAACACATTCCCTTTGTTGGCCTCCCACATCTACTGTAGAAGGTGTGTTTTGCTCTACGACCCCCAAAGGTGTCACAAGACTCGACTGAAGATAACCCATACAAGTGAATGGAAGTATGGAGATATATATAGATATTAACCCATACAAATGAATGGTAGTATGGAGATATATATAGATATTAACTCATACAAATGAATGGTAGTATGGAGATATATATAGATATTAACCCATACAAATGAATGGTAGTATGGAGATATATATAGATATTAACCCATACAAATGAATGGTAGTATGGAGATATATATAGATATTAACCCATACAAATGAATGGTAGTATGGAGATATATATAGATATTAACCCATACAAATGAATGGTAGTATGGAGATATATATAGATATTAACCCATACAAATGAATGGTAGTATACAAATGAAGATATATATAGATATTAACCCATACAAAAATGAATGAGATATATATAGATATTAACCCATACAAATGAATGGTAGATATATATAGATATTAACCCATACAAATGAATGGTAGTATGGAGATATATATAGATATTAACCCATACAAATGAATGGTAGTATGGAGATATATATAGATATTAACCCATACAAATGAATGGTAGTATGGAGATATATATAGATATTAACCCATACAAATGAATGGTAGTATGGAGATATATATAGATATTAACCCATACAAATGAATGGTAGTATGGAGATATATATATAGATATTAACCCATACAAATGAATGGTAGTATGGAGATATATATAGATATTAACCCATACAAATGAATGGTAGTATGGAGATATATATAGATATTAACCCATACAAATGAATGGTAGTATGGAGATATATATAGATATTAACCCATACAAATGAATGGTAGTATGGAGATATATATAGATATTAACCCATACAAATGAATGGTAGTATGGAGATATATATAGATATTAACCCATACAAATGAATGGTAGTATGGAGATATATATAGATATTAACCCATACAAATGAATGGTAGTATGGAGATATATATAGATATTAACAAATGAATGGTAGTATGGAGATATAATGATAATACAAATGAATGGTAGTATGGAGATATATATAGATATTAACCCATACAAATGAATGGTAGTATGGAGATATATATAGATATTAACCCATACAAATGAATGGTAGTATGGAGATATATATAGATATTAACCCATACAAATGAATGGTAGTATGGAGATATATATAGATATTAACCCATACAAATGAATGGTAGTATGGAGATATATATAGATATTAACCCATACAAATGAATGGTAGTATGGAGATATATATAGATATTAACCCATACAAATGAATGGTAGTATGGAGATATATATAGATATTAACCCATACAAATGAATGGTAGTATGGAGATATATATAGATATTAACCCATACAAATGAATGGTAGTATGGAGATATATATAGATATTAACCCATACAAATGAATGGGTAGTATGGAGATATATATAGATATTAACCCATACAAATGAATGGTAGTATGGAGATATATATAGATATTAACCCATACAAATGAATGGTAGTATGGAGATATATATAGATATTAACCCATACAAATGAATGGTAGTATGGAGATATATATAGATATTAACCCATACAAATGAATGGTAGTATGGAGATATATATAGATATTAACCCATACAAATGAATGGTAGTATGGAGATATATATAGATATTAACCCATACAAATGAATGGTAGTATGGAGATATATATAGATATTAACCCATACAAATGAATGGTAGTATGGAGATATATATAGATATTAACCCATACAAATGAATGGTAGTATGGAGATATATATAGATATTAACCCATACAAATGAATGGTAGTATGGAGATATATATAGATATTAACCCATACAAATGAATGGTAGTATGGAGATATCCGGAGACATATAGATATTAACCCATACCCCAAATGAATGGTAGTACTGGAGATATGAATATAGATATTAACCCTAAATGACAAATGAATGGTAGTATGGAGATATATATAGATATTAACCCATACAAATGAATGGTAGTATGGAGATATATATAGATATTAACCCATACAAATGAATGGTAGTATGGAGATATATATAGATATTAACCCATACAAATGAATGGTAGTATGGAGATATATATAGATATTAACCCATACAAATGAATGGTAGTATGGAGATATATATAGATATTAACCCATACAAATGAATGGAAGTATGGAGATATATATAGATATTAACCCATACAAATGAATGGTAGTATGGAGATATATATAGATATTAACCCATACAAATGAATGGTAGTATGGAGATATATATAGATATTAACCCATACAAATGAATGGTAGTATGGAGATATATATAGATATTAACCCATACAAATGAATGGTAGTATGGAGATATATATAGATATTAACCCATACAAATGAATGGTAGTATGGAGATATATATAGATATTAACCCATACAAATGAATGGTAGTATGGAGATATATATAGATATTAACCCATACAAATGAATGGTAGTATGGAGATATATATAGATATTAACCCATACAAATGAATTAACCCATACAAAGTATGGAGATATATATAGATATTAACCCATACAAATGAATGGTAGTATGGAGATATATATAGATATTAACCCATACAAATGAATGGTAGTATGGAGATATATATAGATATTAACCCATACAAATGAATGGTAGTATGGAGATATATATAGATATTAACTCATACAAATGAATGGAAGTATGGAGATATATATATATAGATATTAACCCATACAAATGAATGGTAGTATGGAGATATATATAGATATTAACCCATACAAATGAATGGAAGTATAGAGATATATATAGATATTAACCCATACAAATGAATGGTAGTATGGAGATATATATAGATATTAACCCATACAAATGAATGGTAGTATGGAGATATATATAGATATTAACCCATACAAATGAATGGTAGTATGGAGATATATATAGATATTAACCCATACAAATGAATGGTAGTATGGAGATATATATAGATATTAACCCATACAAATGAATGGAAGTATGGAGATATATATAGATATTAACCCATACAAATGAATGGTAGTATGGAGATATATATAGATATTAACCCATACAAATGAATGGTAGTATGGAGATATATATAGATATTAACCCATACAAATGAATGGTAGTATGGAGATATATATAGATATTAACCCATACAAATGAATGGTAGTATGGAGATATATATAGATATTAACCCATACAAATGAATGGTAGTATGGAGATATATATAGATATTAACCCATACAAATGAATGGTAGTATGGAGATATATATAGATATTAACCCATACAAATGAATGGAAGTATGGAGATATATATAGATATTAACCCATACAAATGAATGGTAGTATGGAGATATATATAGATATTAACCCATACAAATGAATGGTAGTATGGAGATATATATAGATATTAACCCATACAAATGAATGGAAGTATGGAGATATATATAGATATTAACCCATACAAATGAATGGTAGTATGGAGATATATATAGATATTAACCCATACAAATGAATGGTAGTATGGAGATATATATAGATATTAACCCATACAAATGAATGGAAGTATGGAGATATATATAGATATTAACCCATACAAATGAATGGTAGTATGGAGATATATATAGATATTAACCCATACAAATGAATGGTAGTATGGAGATATATATAGATATTAACCCATACAAATGAATGGTAGTATGGAGATATATATAGATATTAACCCATACAAATGAATGGTGAAGTATGGAGATATATATAGATATTAACCCATACAAATGAATGGTAGTATGGAGATATATATAGATATTAACCCATACAAATGAATGGAAGTATGGAGATATATATAGATATTAACCCATACAAATGAATGGTAGTATGGAGATATATATAGATATTAACCCATACAAATGAATGGTAGTATGGAGATATATATAGATATTAACCCATACAAATGAATGGAAGTATGGAGATATATATAGATATTAACCCATACAAATGAATGGCAGTATGGAGATATATATAGATATTAACCCATACAAATGAATGGTAGTATGGAGATATATATAGATATTAACCCATACAAATGAATGGTAGTATGGAGATATATATAGATATTAAGCCATACAAATGAATGGTAGTATGGAGATATATATAGATATTAACCCATACAAATGAATGGTAGTATGGAGATATATATAGATATTAACCCATACAAATGAATGGTAGTATGGAGATATATATAGATATTAACCCATACAAATGAATGGTAGTATGGAGATATATATAGATATTAACCCATACAAATGAATGGTAGTATGGAGATATATATAGATATTAACCCATACAAATGAATGGTAGTATGGAGATATATATAGATATTAACCCATACAAATGAATGGTAGTATGGAGATATATATAGATATTAACCCATACAAATGAATGGTAGTATGGAGATATATATAGATATTAACCCATACAAATGAATGGTAGTATGGAGATATATATAGATATTAACCCATACAAATGAATGGTAGTATGGAGATATATATAGATATTAACCCATACAAATGAATGGTAGTATGGAGATATATATAGATATTAACCCATACAAATGAATGGTAGTATGGAGATATATATAGATATTAACCCATACAAATGAATAGATATTAACCCATACAAATGGTAGTATGGAGATATATAGATATAGATGGAGATATATATAGATATTAACCCATACAAATGAATGAATGGTAGTATGGAGTATGGAGATATATAGATATTAACCCATACAAATGAATGGTAGTATGGAGATATATATAGATATTAACCCATACAAATGAATGGTAGTATGGAGATATATATAGATATTAACCCATACAAATGAATGGTAGTATGGAGATATATATAGATATTAACCCATACAAATGAATGGTAGTATGGAGATATATATAGATATTAACCCATACAAATGAATGGTAGTATGGAGATATATATAGATATTAACCCATACAAATGAATGGTAGTATGGAGATATATATAGATATTAACCCATACAAATGAATGGTAGTATGGAGATATATATAGATATTAACCCATACAAATGAATGGTAGTATGGAGATATATATAGATATTAACCCATACAAATGAATGGTAGTATGGAGATATATATAGATATTAACCCATACAAATGAATGGTAGTATGGAGATATATATATAGATATTAACCCATACAAATGAATGGTAGTATGGAGATATATATAGATATTAACCCATACAAATGAATGGTAGTATGGAGATATATATAGATATTAACCCATACAAATGAATGGTAGTATGGAGATATATATAGATATTAACCCATACAAATGAATGGTAGTATGGAGATATATATAGATATTAACCCATACAAATGAATGGTAGTATGGAGATATATATAGATATTAACCCATACAAATGAATGGTAGTATGGAGATATATATAGATATTAACCCATACAAATGAATGGTAGTATGGAGATATATATAGATATTAACCCATACAAATGAATGGTAGTATGGAGATATATATAGATATTAACCCATACAAATGAATGGTAGTATGGAGATATATATAGATATTAACCCATACAAATGAATGGAAGTATGGAGATATATATAGATATTAACCCATACAAATGAATGGTAGTATGGAGATATATATAGATATTAACCCATACAAATGAATGGTAGTATGGAGATATATATAGATATTAACCCATACAAATGAATGGAAGTATGGAGATATATATAGATATTAACCCATACAAATGAATGGTAGTATGGAGATATATATAGATATTAACCCATACAAATGAATGGTAGTATGGAGATATATATAGATATTAACCCATACAAATGAATGGTAGTATGGAGATATATATAGATATTAACTCATACAAATGAATGGAAGTATGGAGATATATATATATAGATATTAACCCATACAAATGAATGGTAGTATGGAGATATATATAGATATTAACCCATACAAATGAATGGAAGTATGGAGATATATATATATAGATATTAACCCATACAAATGAATGGTAGTATGGAGATATATATAGATATTAACCCATACAAATGAATGGTAGTATGGAGATATATATAGATATTAACCCATACAAATGAATGGAAGTATGGAGATACAAATGAATATATATATATATAGATATTAACCCATACAAATGAATGGTAGTATGGAGATATATATAGATATTAATATACAAATGAATGGTAGTATGGAGATATATATAGATATTAACCCATACAAATGAATGGTAGTATGGAGATATATATAGATATTAACCCATACAAATTAATGGTAGTATGGAGATATATATAGATATTAACCCATACAAATGAATGGTAGTATGGAGATATATATAGATATTAACCCATACAAATGAATGGTAGTATGGAGATATATATAGATATTAACCCATACAAATTAATGGTAGTATGGAGATATATATAGATATTAAACATTCATCTGAAGGTAACCCATACAAATGAATGGTAGTATGGAGATATATATAGATATTAACCCATACAAATGTATACTGCTCAAAAATATAAAGGGAACACTAAAATAACACATGCTAGATCTGTAACCTTGTATGTATGCGTATAACCTTGTATGCATGTATGCATGTATGCATGTATGTAACCTTGTATGTATGTGTGTAACCTTGTATGTATGTGTGTAACCTTGTATGTATGTGTGTAACCTTGTATGTATGTGTGTAACCTTGTATGTATGTGTGTAACCTTGTATGTATGTGTGTAACCTTGTATGTATGTGTGTAACCTTGTATGTATGTGTGTAACCTTGTATGCATGTATGCATGTATGTATGTATGTATGTATGTATGTATGTATGTATGTATGTATGTATGTATGTATGTATGTATGTATGTATGTATGTATGTATGTATGTATGTATGTATGTATGTATGTATGTATGTATGTATGTATGTATGTATGTATGTATGTATGTATGTATGTATGTATGTATGTATGTATGTATGTATGTATGTATGTATGTATGTATGTATGTATGTATGTATGTATGTATGTATGTATGTATGCATGCATGCATGCATGCATGTATGTATACTGCTCAAAAATATAAAGGGAACACTAAAATAACACATCCTAGATCTGAATGAATGAAATATTATTATTAAATACTTTTTTCTTTACATAGTTGAATGTGCTGACAACAAAATAACACAAAAATGAGCAATGGAAATCAAATTTATCAACCCATGGAGGTCTGGATTTGGAGTCATACTCAAAATTAAAGTGGAAAACCATACTACAGGCTGACCCAACTTTGATGTAATGTCCTTAAAACAAGTCAAAATGAGGCTCAGTAGTGTGTATGCGCCTGTATGACCTCCCTACAATGCCTGGGCATGCTCCTGATGAGGTGGCGGATGGTCTCCTGAGGGATCTCCTCCCAGACCTGGACTAAAGCATCCGCCAACTGCTGGACAGTCTGTGGTGCAACGTGGCGTTGGTAGATAGAGCGAGACATGATGTCCCAGATGTGCTCAATTGGATTCAGGTCTGGGGAACGGGCGGGCCAGTCCATAGCATCAATGCCTTCCTCTTGCAGGAACTGCTGACACACTCCAGCCATATGGGGTCTAGCATTGTCTTGCATTAGGAGGAACCCAGGTCCAACTGCACCAGCATATGGTCTCACAAGGGGTCTGAGGATCTCATCTCGGTACCTAATGGCAGTCAGGCTACCTCTGGCGAGCACATGGAGGGCTATGCGGCCCCCCAAAGAAATGCCACCCCACACCATGACTGACCCACCGCCAAACCGGTCATGCTGGAGGATGTTGCAGGCAGCAGAACGTTCTCCATGGCATCTCCAGACTGTCACGTGTGCTCAGTGTGAACCTGCTTTCATCTGTGAAGAGCACAGGGCACCAGTGGCGAATTTGACAATCTTGGTGTTCTCTGGCAAATGCCAAATGTCCTGCACGGTGTTGGGCTGTAAACACAACCCCCACCTGTGGACGTCGGGCCCTCATACCACCCTCATGGAGTCTGTTTCTGACCGTTTGAGCAGACACATGCACATTTGTGGCCTGCTGGAGGTCATTTTGCAGGGCTCTGGCAGTGCTCCTCCTTGCACAAAGGCGGAGGTAGCGGTCCTGCTGCTGGGTTGATGCCCTCCTACGGCCTCCTCCATGTCTCCTGATGTACTGACCTGTCTCCTGGTAGCGCTCCATGCTCTGGACACTACGCTGACAGACACAGCAAACCTTCTTGCCACAGCTCGCATTGATGTCCCATCCTGGATGAGCAGCACTACCTGAGCCACTTGTGTGGGTTGTAGACTCCGTCTCATGCTACCACTAGAGTGAAAGCACCGCCAGCATTCAAAAGTGACCAAAACATCAGCCAGGAAGCATAGGAACTGAGAAGTGGTCTGTGGTCACCACCTGCAGAACCACTCCTTTATTGGGGGTGTCTTGCTAATTGCCTATAATTTCCACCTGTTGTCTATTCCATTTGCACAACAGCATGTGAAATGTATTGTCAATCAGTGTTGCTTCCTAAGTGGACAGTTTGATTTCACAGAAGTGTGATTGACTTGGAGTTACATTGTGTTGTTTAAGTGTTCCCTTTATTTTTTGAGCAGTGTATCTAGATATTTAACCTTCATCTGAAGGTAACCCATACAAATGAATGGTAGTATGGATATATACAGGAAGTTTCCATACACCTTATAGCCAAATGAATGGTAGTATGGATATATACAGGAAGTACAAATGAAGGTAGTATGGTTTCCATACACCTTATAGCCAAATGAATGGTAGTATGGATATATACAGGAAGTTTCCATACACCTTATAGCCAAATGAATGGTAGTATGGAGATATATATAGATATTAACTCATACAAATGAATGGTAGTATGGGGTCTGACACCATGGAAACAGCTAGTCTAACTGGGGTCTGATACCATGGAGACAGCTAGTCTAACGTCATGGAGACAGCTAGTCTAACTGGGGTCTGACACCATGGAGACAGCTAGTCTAACTGGGGTCATGGAGACAGCTAGTCTAACGTCATGGAGACACAGCTAACTGGGGTCTGACACCATGGAGACAGCTAGTCTAACTGGGGAGTAATACCATGGAGACAGCTAGTCTAACGTCATGGAGACAGCTAGTCTAACTGGGGTCTGACACCATGGAGACAGCTAGTCTAACTGGGGTCTGATACCATGGAGACAGCTAGTCTAACGTCATGGAGACAGCTAGTCTAACTGGGGTCTGACACCATGGAGACAGCTAGTCTAACTGGGGAGTAATACCATGGAGACAGCTAGTCTAACGTCATGGAGACAGCTAGTCTAACTGGGGTCTGACACCATGGAGACAGCTAGTCTAACTGGGGAGTAATACCATGGAGACAGCTAGTCTAACGTCATGGAGACAGCTAGTCTAACTGGGGTCTGACACAATGGAGACAGCTAGTCTAACTGGGGAGTAATACCATGGAGACAGCTAGTCTAACGTCATGGAGACAGCTAGTCTAACTGGGGTCTGACACCATGGAGACAGCTAGTCTAACTGGGGAGTAATACCATGGAGACAGCTAGTCTAACTGGGGTCTGATACCATGGAGACAGCTAGTCTAACTGGGGTCTGACACCATGGAGACAGCTAGTCTAACTGGGGAGTAATACCATGGAGACAGCTAGTCTAACTGGGGTCTGACACCATGGAGACAGCTAGTCTAACTGGGGTCTGACACCATGGAGACAGCTAGTATAACTGGGGTCTGATACCATGGAGACAGCTGGTCTAACTGGGGTCTGACACCATGGAGACAGCTAGTCTAACTGGGGAGTAATACCATGGAGACAGCTAGTCTAACTGGGGTCTGACACCATGGAGACAGCTAGTCTAACTGGGGAGTAATACCATGGAGACAGCTAGTCTAACTGGGGAGTAATACCATGGAGACAGCTAGTCTAACTGGGGTCTGACACCATGGAGACAGCTAGTCTAACTGGGGAGTAATACCATGGAGACAGCTAGTCTAACTGGGGTCTGACACCATGGAGACAGCTAGTCTAACTGGGGAGTAATACCATGGAGACAGCTAGTCTAACTGGGGTCTGACACCATGGAGACAGCTAGTCTAACTGGGGAGTAATACCATGGAGACAGCTAGTCTAACTGGGGTCTGACACCATGGAGACAGCTAGTCTAACTGGGGAGTAATACCATGGAGACAGCTAGTCTAACTGGGGAGTAATACCATGGAGACAGCTAGTCTAACTGGGGAGTAATACCATGGAGACAGCTAGTCTAACTGGGGTCTGACACCATGGAGACAGCTAGTCTAACTGGGGAGTAATACCATGGAGACAGCTAGTCTAACTGGGGTCTGACACCATGGAGACAGCTAGTCTAACTGGGGAGTAATACCATGGAGACAGCTAGTCTAACTGGGGTCTGACACCATGGAGACAGCTAGTCTAACTGGGGTCTGACACCATGGAGACAGCTAGTCTAACTGGGGAGTAATACCATGGAGACAGCTAGTCTAACTGGGGTCTGACACCATGGAGACAGCTAGTCTAACTGGGGAGTAATACCATGGAGACAGCTAGTCTAACTGGGGTCTGACACCATGGAGACAGCTAGTCTAACTGGGGAGTAATACCATGGAGACAGCTAGTCTAACTGGGGTCTGACACCATGGAGACAGCTAGTCTAACTGGGGTCTGACACCATGGAGACAGCTAGTCTAACTGGGGAGTAATACCATGGAGACAGCTAGTCTAACTGGGGTCTGACACCATGGAGACAGCTAGTCTAACTGGGGAGTAATACCATGGAGACAGCTAGTATAACTGGGGTCTGATACCATGGAGACAGCTAGTCTAACTGGGGTCTGACACCATGGAGACAGCTAGTCTAACTGAGGGTATAACTGGGGTAATACCATGGAGACAGCTAGTATAACTGGGGTCTGATACCATGGAGACAGTTAGTCTAACTGGGGTCTGACACCATGGAGACAGCTAGTCTAACTGGGGAGTAATACCATGGAGACAGCTAGTATAACTGGGGTCTGATACCATGGAGACAGCTAGTCTAACTGGGGTCTGATACCATGGAGACAGCTAGTCTAACATCATGGAGACAGCTAGTCTAACTGGGGTCTGATACCATGGAGACAGCTAGTCTGACTGGGGTCTGATACCATGGAGACAGCTAGTCTAACTGGGGTCTGATACCATGGACACAGCTAGTCTAACTGGGGTCTGACGCCATGGAGACAGCTAGTCTACCTGGGGTCTGATACCATGGAGACAGCAAGTCTAACTGGGGTCTGATACCATGGAGACAGTTAGTCTAACTGGGGTCTGATACCATGGAGACAGTTAGTCTAACTGGGGTCTGATACCATGGAGACAGCTAGTCTGATACCATGGAGACAGCTAGTCTAATTGGGGTCTGATACCATGGAGACAGCTAGTCTAACTGGGGTCTGATACCATGGAGGCAGCTATGGTTCTATATAATACTGTATATTAGATGGAAGGGAGTTCATGACTCTATATAATACTGTATATTAGATGGAAGGGAGTTCATGACTGTATAATACTGTATATTAGATGGAAGGGAGTTCATGACTCTGTATAATACTGTATATTAGATGGAAGTGAGTTCCATGCCCTCATGACTCAGTATTACAGACCTACAGTATATCTATCCTGCCCTGTCTTTCTATGGTCTTCTAAAGCCACGTTAACAGATCACCGACCATAATATCGACAGAAACATGGCAGACATTGTTTAGAATCAATCATCAAGGTGTTTTTCACAATTATATTCGATGAAAAATAATTCCTGGCAGTCGGTTTCTCATCAAAGGCAAACGGAAAAATACTGCAGCTGGAGATTACGCAATAATTGTGACGGAGGACACCAAGCGACTACCTGGTAGATGTAGTCTCTTATGGTCAATCTTCCAATGATACGTCACAATGCTGCAGACAGCTTGGGGAAAACGTGGAAAACGTAAGCTGACTCCTAGCTCCTCCACAGCCATATAAGGAGTCATTGAAATGAGGCGGTTTCAAAAAATGCGGCACTTCATGATTGGATTTTTATCTGGGTTTCGCCTGAAACATCAGTTCTGTGGTACTCACAGACAATATCTTTGCAGTTTTGGAAACGTAAGAGTGTTTTCTTTCCAAAGCTGTCAATTATATGCATAGTCGAGCATCTTTTCGTGACAAAATATCTTGTTTAAAACGGGAACGTTTTTCATCCAAAAATGAAAATAGCCCCTAAATCCAACTTGTTAAACTTTGCCAAAAGATTTCAAACTACTTTTGTAATACAACTGTAGGTATTTTTAAACGTTAATAATCGATCAAATTGAACACGGGATGATCTGTGTTCAATACAAAAAGAAAACAAACTGATGCTACTTTTCTGTTCACGCGCCTCACTCTCATCCAAGATGGCCGTACTTCTTCATTACACAAAGGATAAACCTCAACCAATGTCTAAAGACTGGTGACATCCAGTGGAAGCGGTAGGAACTGCAAACAAGTCCCTTAGAAATCTGGTTTCCAATGAAATTCCATTGAAAAGACAGTGATCTCAAAAAAAAAGAATCTGAATGGTTTGTCCTCGGGGTTTTGCCTGCTACATAAGTTCTGTTATACTCACAGACATGAATCAAACATTGTTAGAAACTTCAGAGTGGTTCCTATCCAAATCTACTAATAATATGCATATCTTATATTCTGGGGATGAGTAGCAGGCAGTTGATATTGGGCATGCTATTTGGTGTCCTTTAGTGTCTAGTTAGGTGGAGACGCCTTAAGTGTCAAGTTAGGTGGAGACTCCTTTAGTGTCTAGAGAGTTAGGTGGAGACGCCTTTAGTGTCTAGTTAGGTGGAGACTCCTTTAGTGTCTAGTTAGGTGGAGACGTCTTTAGTGTCTAGAGAGTTAGGTGGAGACTCCTTTAGTGTCTAGTTAGGTGGAGACTCCTTTAGTGTCTAGAGAGTTAGGTGGAGACGCCTTTAGTGTCTAGTTAGGTGGAGACACCTTTAGTGTCTAGTTAGGTGGAGACTCCTTTAGTGTCTAGTTAGGTGGAGACACCTTTAGTGTCTAGTTAGGTGGAGACTCCTTTAGTGTCTAGTTAGGTGGAGACACCTTTAGTGTCTAGTTAGGTGGAGACTCCTTTAGTGTCTAGTTAGGTGGAGACTCCTTTAGTGTCTAGTTAGGTGGAGACTCCTTTAGTGTCTAGAGAGTTAGGTGGAGACTCCTTTAGTGTCTAGTTAGGTGGAGACTCCTTTAGTGTCTAGTTAGGTGGAGACACCTTTAGTGTCTAGTTAGGTGGAGACTCCTTTAGTGTCTAGTTAGGTGGAGACTTTAGTGTCTTTAGTGTCCTTTAGTGTTAGTTAGGTGGAGACTCCTTTAGTGTCTAGTTAGGTGGAGACACCTTTAGTGTCTAGTTAGGTGGAGACTCCTTTAGTGTCTAGAGAGTTAGGTGGAGACGCCTTTAGTGTCTAGTTAGGTGGAGACTCCTTTAGTGTCTAGTTAGGTGGAGACGCGTTTAGTGTCTAGTTAGGTGGAGACTCCTTTAGTGTCTAGTTAGGTGGAGACGTGTTTAGTGTCTAGTTAGGTGGAGACACCTTTAGTGTCTAGTTAGGTGGAGACTCCTTTAGTGTCTAGTTAGGTGGAGACGCGTTTAGTGTCTAGTTAGGTGGAGACTCCTTTAGTGTCTAGTTAGGTGGAGACACCTTTAGTGTCTAGAGAGTTAGTTGGAGACGCCTTTAGTGTCTAGAGAGTTAGGTGGAGACGCCTTTAGTGTCTAGTTAGGTGGAGACACCTTTAGTGTCTAGAGAGTTAGGTGGAGACGTCTAGTGTCTAGTTAGGTGGAGACGCCTTTAGTGTCTAGAGAGTTAGGTGGAGACTCCTTTAGTGTCTAGAGAGTTAGGTGGAGACTCCTTTAGTGTCTAGTTAGGTGGAGACTCCTTTAGTGTCTAGAGAGTTAGGTGGAGACTCCTTTAGTGTCTAGAGAGTTAGGTGGAGACTCCTTTAATGTCAAGAAAGTTAGGTGGAGACGCGATTGGCTTCCTTGTGCCTTGCTGTGAAATGATCTATAATACAGTTTACATTTGGAGAAATTCGTGCCTATAGGTTATTTCAGACAGTTGTTAGGAAACCTTTTTACTGAAGATTGTGACTATTTTTTATTATTGTGTGTGTCTGAATGTGTTCCTAATACTTTGGATATTTAATTAAACCACACAGATAGTAAACCACACAGATAATAAACCACACAGATAGTAAACCACACAGATAGTAAACCAGATAATCACAGAGTATAAGACACAAGTGCTCCGTCTCACCTGCCGCGACACACAGAGAGAGAGGAGAGAGAGAGAGATAGGGAGAGAGAGAGATAGGGATAGAGAGAGAGGAGAGAGAGAGAGACAGAGACAGAGACAGAGACAGAGACAGAGACAGAGACAGAGACAGAGACAGAGAGAGAGAGAGGAGAGACAGAGACAGAGACAGAGATAGGGAGAGGGAGAGGGAGAGGGAGAGGGAGAGGGAGAGGGAGAGGGAGAGGGAGAGGGAGAGGGAGAGGGAGAGGGAGAGGAGAGACAGAGACAGAGAGAGACAGAGAGAGACAGAGAGAGACAGAGACAGAGACAGAGAGAGAGAGAGAGAGAGAGAGAGAGAGAGAGAGAGAGAGAGAGAGAGAGAGAGAGAGAGAGAGAGAGAGCAGAGCAGAGCAGAGCAGAGGTCAGGATCCTGCATTTTTTCAGCATTTTCTTTAAAAAAAGATAGATTAGGTGTTAGATAAACTTGGATTTTTTGTCAGGAACACATACTGGATTCTACCCTCTACAACATAACCCCTACTTCAAAACTTAAAACCTACAACCTTATTTTGGACGGAATTACGGAACTACCAAGGATTATTTTTCTATATAGCAAATTCTCTGGAAAACAACAGAAACCTGAAAACACCATACAACCTGGAACTGAGTGAGTAATGTTTAGTCTGAAACTATATTCTATTTCCAAAAGCCAAGAAGAAAAATACACAACATTACTTTATAAGGACTGAATTCTAACATAATTCTGCCAAGCTTGATACAGCTTCAACTAGCACTGACATGTCAAGTGAGAGGTGTCAAAGCCCATTAGCCCAACAATGGCAGGAGAGTCACGCAGTCTACCCCAACCAAATGGAGAGGCCTTAGAAGCTGCCTCCCACTGTTCAGAGGTAATTAAAATACAGTACCCTGTGTATGTAAAGAATGATAAGGCAAGAAAAGATTACAAAATGAAGCTCCTTATGGAAAATCAAGAGACACTTTTTGCTGACTATTACAAAAATGGGAACATCAGCAACCTTATCTTCCACACAAACCATCCCCTGGCATGGCACAGTGCTATATTAGCACACTACCCCTTTGTTAAGAGAGGGGAGGAAACTCAGAATACTTGATAACGAGGACTCTCGAGTCAGGTAATATAAATATCTATAAGTCCGGAACAGAAATGGTACAGGGTAAACCCAAACAGTTTCAGCTGGACTTTCACCTAATCAAAGAATTAGCCCAGCAGGAGAAGCTCTCCCTTGATAAAGATACCCCCACCCCGAGTGGGTGAGACCAGACCTCATCATTATGTAACCCCACAGACGAGCAACCCCCAGCGGAGAGTCAACCTCCCAGCACAGATTACCACCCCTCATTGAAATGAAGGACAAATTCACCCAGCTGGAGGTAAGGCAGGTGGAGCTGGAACAGCAGGTGATTACACTTCAGTCAGCACAGACCCAGACAACAGTCCAGCACAACAACACCCCATCAACCAGACCTGGAGAGCTGGAGGTGGACAGAGACATATCTGCACTCTGGACTGTGGTGAGACAACTTCAACAGGAGAAAGAGCAGGATCAGGAGAAGAACAGAGCACAAGAGGAGAGGATCAGACTGCTGGTGGAGGAGAGGTTGAGGGGGATGGAGGAGAGCGTGAGAGGGACGGAGGAGAGGTTGAGGGGGACGGCGTGTGACAGAGAACAACCCACTAGAGAGGTGGCCACCCCCACAGAGAAGCCAGCAGAACAGCCCACCTCAGCACCTGACAAAAGTCTCGACACCACAGCAGAACAGTCCACACCAGACCCTGACCATAGAGTCGACATCGCAGCAGAACAGACAAATGAAGAACCCCAAGCCCAGCGGCTCTCACCCCCTCTGAGCACCCCCCCCCTGTCAGCCAACCTGATAGCCCTTCTGACAACCCCCCTACACCCACTGAGGACAAACACAAGACACAGATTGTACTACTTATGGACTCAAATGGGAAATAATAGAAGAAAAAAACTTTTCCCAAACACAGTGTGTCTAAACTCTGGTGTCCAAACACCCAGCGCGCCCTAGACCTTCTGTCTGAGGCCAAACAAGGGTCACCCAGCCACTTAATAATACACACAGGCACAAACGACCTGAGAACACTGCAGGAAAGCGTGGCCACAGCACTGAAGGGAGTGATTGAAAAGGCTTCTTCTACTTTCCCCAACGCACAAGTGGTTATCTCCACCGTACTACCATGAAAAGACTTCCACCCTGCCACAATACAGCGGGTAAACGCAAGTATTTCTCGTGACTGTGCCTCAAAACCAAATGTTTTCCTGGCCCACCACTCCACCCTGGACTTGAACAGCCTCTATGACCAGGTCCACCTCTACAAGGCAGCAGTGCCCACCTTTGCCCGAACTCTAAAGGACATCGCTCTCAAACGTATCCCCAACACTTCACACAGGAGCAACAGATCAATAGACACCCCACCCAGACCAGCGAGACACCCTCCCAGACCTGCAGGACCCCCTGGACCTACACATAGAGGACCCACGCCAAGAGGAATTACATCCAGACCACAGCACCCCCAGACACATCCACACCCCCACCCCAACCAATCAACACCCCCCACGTCACCCATGCCCACACCCCATTTAGGCCCCCTCAGAGCAGACCTATGCCACTTCTGCACACCCCATGCACCCCACCCCCGCAAAGAGGGCCTCAACATGGAAGCCACACATACGCCCAGGTAGTGAGCGGACAAACAGTCCCAACCCCCACTCTCACACTTTCCCAAGCCAATGGCATGTACCAGATGCTCAGCAGGCTCTGCTCACACTTACTGGCCTGAGGACAAACCACGACCAACAACATTGGACACTCTATGGAACAAAAAGCCTTCACTATATCATCCTGGAATATCCAAGGCCTGAGGTCATCTGCCTTTGGCCTAAAGAGCAGAAACCCAGACTTCACCAAAGAAATCGGTAATACAGACATTGTCATCCTGCAAGAAACCTGGTATAGAGGAGACGGACCCACTGGTTGCCCTCTAGGTTACAGAGAGCTGGTAGTCCCATCCACCAAACTACCAGGTGTGAAACAGGGAAGGGACTCAGGGGTATGCTAATTTGATATAGAGCAGACCTAAATCACTCCATTAAATTAATCAAAACAGGAACATTCTACATTTGGCTAGAAATTCAAAAGGAAATTATCCTAACAGAGAAAAATGTCCTCCTGGGTGCTACAGTGCCTTGCGAAAGTATTCGGCCCCCTTGAACTTTGCGACCTTCCGCCACATTTCAGGCTTCAAACATAAAGATATAAAACTGTATTTTTTTGTGAAGAATCAACAACTAGTGGGACACAATCATGAAGTGGAACGACATTTATTGCATATTTCAAACTTTTTGAACAAATCAAAAACGGAAAAATTGGGCGTGCAAAATTATTCAGCCCCTTTACTTTCAGTGCAGCAAACTCTCTCCAGAAGTTCAGTGAGGATCTCTGAATGATCCAATGTTGACCTAAATGACTAATGATGATAAATACAATCCACCTGTGTGTAATCAAAGTCTCCGTATAAATGCACCTGCACTGTGATAGTCTCAGAGGTCCGTTAAAGGCGCAGAGAGCATCATGAAGAACAAGGAACACACCAGGCAGGTCCGAGATACTGTTGTGAAGAAGTTTAAAGCCGGATTTGGATACAAAAAGATTTCCCAAGCTTTAAACATCCCAAGGAGCACTGTGCAAGCGATAATATTGAAATGGAAGGAGTATCAGACCACTGCAAATCTACCAAGACCTGGCCGTCCCTCTAAACTTTCAGCTCATACAAGGAGAAGACTGATCAGAGATGCAGCCAAGAGGCCCATGATCACTCTGGATGAACTGCAGAGATCTACAGCTGAGGTGGGAGACTCTGTCCATAGGACAACAATCTGTCGTATATTGCACAAATCTGGCCTTTATGGAAGAGTGGCAAGAAGAAAGCCATTTCTTAAAGATATCCATAAAAAGTGTCATTTAAAGTTTGCCACAAGTCACCTGGGAGACACACCAAACATGTGGAAGAAGGTGCTCTGGTCAGATGAAACCAAAATTGAACTTTTTGTCAACAATGCAAAACGTTATGTTTGGCGTAAAAGCAATACAGCTCATCACCCTGAACACCCTATCCCCACTGTCAAACATGGTGGTGGCATCATCATGGTTTGGGCCTGCTTTTCTTCAGCAGGGACAGGGAAGATGGTTAAAATTGATGGGAAGATGGATGGAGCCAAATACAGGACCATTCTGGAGACGGAGATTTGTCTTCCAACTAGACAATGATCCAAAACATAAAGCAAAATCTACAATGGAATGGTTCAAAAATAAACATATCCAGGTGTTAGAATGGCCAAGTCAAAGTCCAGACCTGAATCCAATCGAGAATCTGTGGAAAGAACTGAAAACTGCTGTTCACAAATGCTCTCCATCCAACCTCACTGAGCTCGAGCTGTTTTGCAAGGAGGAATGGGAAAAAATTCAGTCTCTCGATGTGCAAAACTGATAGAGACATACCCCAAGCGACTTACAGCTGTAATCGCAGCAAAAGGTGGCGCTACAAAGTATTAACTTAAGGGGGCTGAATAATTTTGCACGCCCAATTTTTCAGTTTTTGATTAGTTAAAAAAGTTTGAAATATCCAATAAATGTCGTTCCACTTCATGATTGTGTCCCACTTGTTGTTGATTCTTCACAAAAAAATACAGTTTTATATCTTTATGTTTGAAGCCTTAAATGTGGCAAAAGGTCGCAAAGTTCAAGGGGGCCGAATACTTTCGCAAGGCACTGTACCTATATCCCCCCACTAGAATCCCCATACTTTAATGAAGACAGCATCTCCATCCTATAGGAGGAAATCAATCATTTCCAGGCCCAGGGACATGTACTAGTCTGTGGCGACCTAAATGCCAGAACCGGACAAGAACCTGACACCCTCAGCACACAGGGGGACAAACACCTGCCTGGAGGTGACTGCATTCCCTCCCACATATGCCCCCCTAGGCACAACTATGACAACACAACCAACAAAAACGGGTCACAACTCCTGCAGCTCTGTCACACTCTGGGTATGTACATAGTCAATGGTGCTGCTTCGAGGGGACTCCTATGGTAGGTACACCTATAGCTCATCTCTTGGCAGTAGTACTGTAGACTACTTTATCACTTACCTCAACCCAGAGTCTCTCAGAGCGTTCACAGTCAGCCCACTGACACCCCTATCAGACCACAGCAAAATCACAGTCTACTTAAACAGAGCAATACTCAATCATGAGGCATCAAAGCCAAAGGAACTGAGTAACATTAAAAAATAGATGGAATGAATGCAGTTTGGAAACCTACCAAAAAACAATTAGGCAACAACAAATTCAATCCCTTTTAGACAATTTCCTGGGTAAAACGTTCCACTGTAATAGTGAAGGTGTAAACTTGGCAATCTCTCAGCTTCCCTATCAAATCTAAAAATCTCAAATAGAAAACCGAAGAAAATGAACAATAATGACTAATGGTTTGATGAAGAATGCAAAAATCTAAGAAAGAAATTGAGAAACCTGTCCAACCAAAAACATAGAGACCCGGAGAACCTGAGTCTACGCCTTCACTATGGTGAATCACTAAAACAATACAGAAATACACTACGGAAAAAGAAGGAACAGCATGTCAGAAATCAGCTCAATGTAATTGAAGAATCCATAGACTCTAACCACTTCTGGGAAAATTGGAAAACACTAAACAAACAACAACACGAAGAATTATCTATCCAAAATGGAGATGTATGGGTAAACCACTTCTCCAATCTTTTGGCTCTATAACAAAGAACAAAGAGCAAAAACATATACATGATCAAATACAGATCTTAGAATCAACTATTAAAGACTACCAGAACCCAATGGATTCTCCAATTACATTGAATGAGTTACAGGACAAAATAAAAACCCTCCAACCCAAAAAGGCCTGTGGTGTTGATGGTATCCTCAATGAAATGATCAAATATACAGACAACAAATTCCAATTGGCTATACTAAAACTCTTTAACATCATACTTAGCTCTGGCATCTTCCCCAATATTTGGAACCAAGGACTGATCAGCCTAATCCACAAAAGTGGAGACAAACTTGACCCCAATAACTACCGTGGAATATGTGTCAACAGTAACCTTGGGAAAATCCTCTGCATTATCATTAACAGCAGACTCGTACATTTTCTCAATGAAAACAATGTACTGATCAAATGTCAAATTGGCTTTTTACCAAATTACCGTACAACAGACCATGTATTCACCCTGCACACCTAATTGACAACCAAACAAACCAAAACAAAGGCAAAGTCTTCTCATGCTTTGTCGATTTCAAAAAAAAGCCTTCTGGCATGAGGGTCTGCTATACAAACTGATGGAAAGTGGTGTTGGGGTAAAACATACGACATTATAAAATCCATGTACACAAACAACAAGTGTGCGGTTAAAATTGGCAAAAAAACACATTTCTTCACACAGGGTCGTGGGGTGAGACAGGATGCATCTTAAGCCCCACCCTCTTCAACATATATATCAACGAATTGGCGTGGGCACTAGATAAGTCTGCAGCACCCGGCCTCACCCTACTAGAATCCGAAGTCAAATGTCTGCTGTTTGCTGATGATCTGGTGCTTCTGTCACCAACCAAGGAGGGCCTACAGCAGCACCTAGATCTAATGCACAGATTCTGTCAGACCTGGGCCCTAACAGTAAATATCAGTAAGACCAAAATAATGGTGTTCCAAAAAGGTCCAGTCACCAGGACCACAAATACAAATTCCATCTAGACACTGTTGCCCTAGAGCACACAAAAAAACTATACATACCTTGGCCTAAACATCAGCGCCACAGGTAACTTCCACAAAGCTGTGAACGATCTGAGAGACAAGGCAAGAAGGGCATTCTATGCCATCAAAAGAAACATAAATTTCAACATACCAATTAGGATTTGGCTAAAAATACTTGAATCAGTCATAGAGCCCATTGCCCTTTATGGTTGTGAGGTCTGGGGTCCGCTCACCAACCAAGACTTCACAAAATGGGACAAACACCAAATTGAGACTCTGCACGCAGAATTCTGCAAAAATATCCTCCGTGTACAACGTAAAACACCAAATAATGCATGCAGAGCAGAATTAGGCCGATACCCACTAATTATCAAAATCCAGAAAAGAGCCGTTAAATTCTATAACCACTTAAAAGGAAGCGATTCCCAAACCTTCCACGACAAAGCCATCACCTACAGAGAGATGAACCTGGAGAAGAGTCCCCTAAGCAAGCTGGTTCACAAACACAAACACACCCTACAGAGCCCCAGGACAGCAGCACAATTAGACCCAACCAAATCATGAGAAAACAAAAAGATAATTACTTGACACATTGGAAAGAATTAACAAAAAAACAGAGCAAACTACAATGCTATTTGGACCTACACAGAGAGTACACAGCGGCAGAATACCTGACCACTGTGACTGACCCAAAATTAAGGAAAGCTTTGACTATGTACAGACTCAGTGAGCATAGCCTTGCTATTGAGAAAGGCTGCTGTAGGCAGACATGGCTCTCAAGAGAAGACAGGCTATGTGCTCACTGCCCACAAAATGAGGTGAGAACTGAGCTGCACTTCCTAACCTCCTGCCCAATGTATGACCATATTAGAGAGACATATTTCCCTCAGATTACACAGATCCACAAAGAATTCGAAAACAAATCCAATTTTGATAAACTCCCATATCTACTGGGTGAAATTCCACAGTGTGCCATCACAGCAGCAAGATTTGTGACCTGTTGCCACGAGAAAAGGGCAACCAGTGACGAACACACACCATTGTAAATACAACCCATATTTATGCGTATTTATTTTATCTTGTGTCCTTTACCATTTGTACATTGTTAAAACACTGTATATATATAATATGACATTTGTAATGTCTTTATTGTTTTGAAACTTCTGTATGTGTAATGTTTACTGTTAATCTTTATTGTTTATTTCACTTTATATACTCACTTAATATATTATCTACCTCACTTGCTTTGGCAATGTTAACACATGTTTCCCATGCCAATAAAGCCCTTGAATTGAATTGAATTGAGTACTTACAGAGCTGCCAGCAGAGTGGTGTCAGTTCTCTCATGTTTTGATGCTGAGTGAGACTGAACTCCAGTTTTAGACTTATAGACAGTATGCCTCTTTCCTGTTCTGACCACACACACACGGCCCTGCTGACGTTGTGAAACAGAGGAAGAGAGAGTAGATTATTTAGTCTACACTTCCTCTACCACTGTATATTTCTATAGATCTGAGAGTATTGACTAGCTGATGAAACAGAGAGAGTAGATTATCTTGTCTATACTTCCTCTACCACTGTATATTTCTATAGATCTGAGAGTATTGACTAGCTGATGAAACAGAGAGAGTAGATTATCTTGTCTATACTTCCTCTACCACTGTATATTTCTTCATTGCCACTTCTCCCACCCCTGGACTAGGATCATATCCGTTAATGCCAACCATTCCCATCTGCTCAACTGTGTTATTCTGAGAGGACTGACCTCTAACCCCTACTGTCAGACACTACTGTAGATCTGAGAGGATTGACCTCTAACCCCTACTGTCAGACACTACTGTAGATCTGAGAGGATTGACCTCTAACCCCTACTGTCAGTCACTACTATAGGGAGGAGGAGCTAAAGGATCGAGAGTAGGGTCTCGGGAGTAGGGTCCAGGGAGTAGGGTCTAGGGAGTAGGGTCTAGGGAGTAGGGTCTAGGGAGTAGGGTCCAGGGAGTAGGGTCCAGGGAGTAGGGTCCCGGGAGTAGGGTCCAGGGAGTAGGGTCCAGGGAGTAGGGTCCAGGGAATAGGGTCTAGGAGTAGGGTCTAAGGAGTAGGGTCTAGGGATTAGGGTCCAGGGAGTAGGGTACAGGGAGTAGGGTCTAGGGACTAGGGTCTAGGGAGTAGGGTCCAGGGAGTAGGGTCCAGGGAGTAGGGTCTAGGGAGTAGGGTCCAGGGTCCAGGGAGTAGGGTCTAGGGAATAGGGTCTAGGGAGTAGGGTCCAGGAGTAGGGTCCAGGGAGTACGGTCTAGGGAGTAGGGTCTAGGGAGTAGGGTCCAGGGAGTAGGGTCTAGGGAGTAGGGTCTAGAGAGTAGGGTCCAGGGAGTAGGGTCTAGGGAGTAGGGTCCAGGGAGTAGGGTCCAGGGAGTAGGGTCTAGGGAGTAGGGTCCAGAGAGTAGGGTCTAGGGAGTAGGGGCTAGGGAGTAGGGGCTAGGGAGTAGGGTCTAGGGAGTAGAGGCTAAGGGTTGGACCATGGTGCTTTTCTTCATTAGACACAACTCTGCTAAACGGCTCCCTCTTCTGTTCAGTTTATGCAGCTTTGCCTAGTTGACATCTTACTAGTAGCTGTAATACCATGGAGAACCAGAGGAACCAACACAATGTTGTTCACTACACTACCTTGTTCCTGTCCTCTGTAGCTGTAATACCACAGTAAATCACAGGGGGTGTTGATATCTCACCTGACATTATTATGTATTTTTCAAATGTATTTTTATTATCAAATGTTAAAATATACAATCTACCTGCCGCTCAACATTTACATTACATTAGTCATCTAGCAGACTCCCATCTAGAGAGACCTACAGAACCATTTATATTAGTCATCTAGCAGACTCCCATCTAGAGAGACCTACAGAACCATTTATATTAGTCATCTAGCAGACTCCCATCTAGAGAGACCTACAGAACCATTTATATTAGTCATCTAGCAGACTCCCATCTAGAGAGACCTACAGAACCATTTATATTAGTCATCTAGCAGACTCCCATCTAGAGAGACACAAAAGCAACCTGCCCAAGGACGTCAACAGATCTCCCAACAAGTCAAAACGGAGACCCAAACCAACGACCTATCAGCCACCAGCCCAAGCTGAACCAACGACCTATCAGCCACCAGCCCAAGCTGAACCAAGGACCTATCAGCCACCAGCCCAAGCTGAACCAATGACCTATCAGCCACCAGCCCAAGCTGGACCAACGACCTATCAGCCACCGGCCCAAGCTCCCAACCGCCAGACCACCAGCCATCCAAGATCCCCCCCACAGTTCCCCAACAGCTGCCCCTCAACCCTCAAAGATCACCCCACAGTTCCTCAACAGCTGCACCTCAACCATCCAAGACCCCCCCCCCAAAAAAAATACCATGAGTTAATCAGTGTACTTTTTCATAAATAGACAGGTATTACATCTCCATGGTTGCAGGATCTTGTCAACATAAGTCAGAAGTAGCATTAAAATATTCACTTACCTTTGATGATCTTTATCAGAATGCACTCCCAGGAATCCCAGGTCCACAATAAATGTTTGATTTGTTCGATAAAGTCCATCATTTATGTCCAAATACCTCCTTTTTGTTTGCACGTTTAGCCCAGAAATAGAAATTCATGAGGCGCGATCACTAGGTGCAGACGAAAAGTCATAAAGTTCCATTACAGTCCGTAGAAACATGTCAAACGATGTACAGAATCAATCTTTAGGATGTTTTTAACATAAATCTTCAATAATGTTCCAACCGGAGAATTCCTTTGTCTTTAGAATTGCAATGGAACTCAAGCTACCTCTCACGTGAACACGCGTGGTCAGCTCATGGCACTCTGGGAGAGACCTTACTCAATCCACTCTCATTCGCCCCCACTTCACAGTAGAAGCCTCAAACAAGGTTCTAAAGACTGTTGACAGGAAGTGCAATATGACCCCATAGACACTGTAAATTCGATAGGCAATGAGTTGAAAAACTACAAATCTCAGATTTCCCACTTCCTGGTTAGATTTTTTTCTCAGGTTTTTGCCTGCCACATGAGTTCTGTTATACTCACCAACATCATTCAAACAGTTTTAGAAACTTCAGAGTGTTTTCTATCCAAATCTACTAATTATATGCATATTCTAGCTTTTATTTATTTTACCTTTATTTAACTAGGCAAGTCAGTTAAGAACAAATTCTTATTTTCAATGTGGGTTAACTGCCTGTTCAGGGGCAGAATGACAGATTTGTACCTTGTCAGCTTGGGGATTTGAACTTGCAGCCTTTCGGTTACTAGTCCAACGCTCTAACCACTAGGCTACCCTGCCGCCCCTGAGTAGCAGTTTAATTTGGGCATGCTTTTCATCAAAAAATTCCCAATGCTGCCCCCTACCTTCGTGAAGTTAGGGTACTGGCTCAGCCTGGTCTCCAGCAGTTCGGTGTCCTGGCTCAGCCTGGTCTCCAGCAGTTCGGTGTCCTGGCTCAGCCTGGTCTCCAGCAGTTCGGTGTCCTGGCTCAGCCTGGTCTCCAGCAGCTCGGTGTCCTGCTCGGTGTTTTATAGTCTCCCACCATAATGATTTGATCATTTGTTGCCTCTAAGTTCAATCAATTGGTATAAATATCTGACTGATTGGCTGAGCCAGGACACGGAGCTGATGGAGACCAGGCTGAGCCAGGACACTGAGCTAATGGTGACCAGGCTGAGCCAATACACCGAGCTGCTGGAGACCAGGCTGAGCCAGGACACGGCGCTGATGGAGACCAGGCTGAGCCAGGACACCGAGCTAATGGAGACCAGGCTGAGCCAGGACACCGAGCTGATGGAAAGACTTGTAATTGTGCTCAGCATTTTATATAGCCATTGCTCATTCAGGAAAGGAGCAAGACATTGAACTTTGAAAGACGCAGTATCAGGTTAGAGCCCTCACACACTAACCCCTTCAGAGAGGACAGAGGGTACGACAGAGTATCAGGTTAGAGCCCTCACTAACTAAACCCCTTCAGAGAGGACAGAGGGTACGACACAGTATCAGGTTAGAGCCCTCACTAACTAAACCCCTTCAGAGAGGACAGAGCGTACGACACAGTAGCAGGTTAGAGCCCTCACGAACTAAACCCCTTCAGAGAGGACAGAGGGTACGACACAGTATCAGGTTAGAGCCCTCACTAACTAAACCCCATCAGAGACGACAGAGGGTACAACACAGTCTCTCTCTCTCTCTCTCTCTCTCTCTCTCTCTCTCTCTCTCTCTCTCTCTCTCTCTCTCTCTCTCTCTCTCTCTCTCTCTCTCTCTCTCTCTCACACACACACACACATTCCTGTCTGTTACCTATAGGAAGAGGTCTATCTGCTGTAATGAGTTGCAGCTGATAGGAATCTGCTCTGACTCTAGCACACCTGTCTCCAATCACACACAGAGAGAGAGAAAAAAAGAGAGAGAGAGAGCGAGAGAGAGAGAAAGAGAGAGAGAAAAAAAAGAGAAAAAGAGAGAGAGAAAGAAAGAGAGAGAGAGAAAAAGAAAGAGAGAGAGAAAAAGAAAGAGAGAGAGAGAGAGAGAGAGAGAGAGAGAGAGAGAGAGAGAGAGAGAGAGAGAGAGAGACAGAGAGAGAGAGAGAGAGAGAGAAAGGAGAGAGAGACAGAGAAAAGAGAGAGAGAGAGAGAAAGGGAGAGAGAAGAGAGAGAGAGAGAGAGAGAGAGAGAGAGAAAGGGAGAGAGAGACAGAGAGAGAGAGAGAGAGAGAGAGAGAGAGAGAGAGAGAAATAAAGGAGAGAGAGACAGAGAGTAGAGACAAAGAGAGAGAGAGAGAGAGAGTCTCAGAGAGAGAGTGAGAGAGAGAGAGAGAGAGAAAGCTTTGAGAGAGAGAGAGAGAAAGGAGAGAGAGAGAGAGAGAGAGAGAGAGAGAGAGAGAGAGAGAGAGAGAGAGAGAGAGAGAGAGAGAGAGAGAGAGAGAGAGAGAGAGAGAGAATACTGGGGGAGAATTGCAGGTTAAGACGACACCGGATGAACACCAGAGGGCGTAGCAGGAGCAGATGTGACAGACGCTCCCCATCCAACCTAACAGAGCTTGAGAGGATCTGCAGAGAAGAATGAGAGAAACTCCCCAAATACAGGTGTGCCAAGCTTGTAGCATCATCCCCAAGAAGACTCCAGGCTGTAATCTCTGACAAAGGTGCTTCAACTAAGTACTGAGTAAAGAGTCAGAATACTTATGTAAATGTGATATTTCAACAACAAAAAATGTAATTAATTTGCAATTCTTTTTGCTTTGTCATTATGGGGTATTGTGTGTAGATTTATGAGGGGAAAAACTATTTACATTTTACAATAAGGCTGTAACATAACAAAATGCGGAAAATTTCAAGGGGTCTGAATACTTTCCGAATTATTATACTTTTCAGATTGAACTGTGTAAAGGACCCATGGTGATAGTTGGAGAGATTGAACTGTGTAAAGGACTCATGGTGATAGTTGGAGAGATTGAACTGTGTAAAGGACTCATGGTGATAGTTGGAGAGATTGAACTGTGTAAAGGACTCATGGTGATAGTTGGAGAGATTGAACTGTGTAAAGGACCCATGGTGATAGTTGGAGAGATTGAACTGTGTAAAGGACTCATGGTGATAGTTGGAGAGATTGAACTGTGTAAAGGACTCATGGTGATAGTTGGAGAGATTGAACTGTGTAAAGGACTCATGGTGATTAGATAGTTGGAGAGATTGAACTGTGTAAAGGACTCATGGTGATAGTTGGAGAGATTGAACTGTGTAAAGGACTCATGGTGATAGTTGGAGAGATTGAACTGTGTAAAGGACCCATGGTGATAGTTGGAGAGATTGAACTGTGTAAAGGACTCATGGTGATAGTTGGAGAGATTGAACTGTGTAAAGGACTCATGGTGATAGTTGGAGAGATTGAACTGTGTAAAGGACTCATGGTGATAGTTGATTGTGATTAGATAGTTGGAGAGATTGAACTGTGTAAAGGACTCATGGTGATAGTTGGAGAGATTGAACTGTGTAAAGGACTCATGGTGATAGTTGGAGAGATTGAACTGTGTAAAGGACCCATGGTGATAGTTGGAGAGATTGAACTGTGTAAAGGACTCATGGTGAGAGATTTAGATAGTTGGAGAGATTGAACTGTGTAAAGGACTCATGGTGATAGTTGGAGAGATTGAACTGTGTAAAGGACTCATGGTGATAGTTGGAGAGATTGAACTGTGTAAAGGACTCATGGTGATTAGATAGTTGGAGGGATTGAACTGTGTAAAGGACTCATGGTGATTAGATAGTTGGAGAGATTGAACTGTGTAAAGGACTCATGGTGATTAGATAGTTGGAGAGATTGAACTGTGTAAAGGACTCATGGTGATAGTTGGAGAGATTGAACTGTGTAAAGGACTCATGGTGATAGTTGGAGAGATTGAACTGTGTAATGGACCCATGGTGATAGTTGGAGAGATTGAACTGTGTAAAGGACTCATGGTGATAGTTGGAGAGATTGAACTGTGTAAAGGACTCATGGTGATTAGATAGTTGGAGAGATTGAACTGTGTAAAGGACCCATGGTGATTAGATAGTTGGAGAGATTGAACTGTGTAAAGGACCCATGGTGATAGTTGGAGAGATTGAACTGTGTAAAGGACTCATGGTGATAGTTGGAGAGATTGAACTGTGTAAAGGACCCATGGTGATAGTTGGAGGGATTGAACTGTGTAAAGGACTCATGGTGATAGTTGGAGAGATTGAACTGTGTAAAGGACTCATGGTGATAGTTGGAGAGATTGAACTGTGTAAAGGACCCATGGTGATAGTTGGAGAGATTGAACTGTGTAAAGGACTCATGGTGATAGTTGGAGAGATTGAACTGTGTAAAGGACTCATGGTGATAGTTGGAGAGATTGAACTGTGTAAAGGACCCATGGTGATTAGATAGTTGGAGGGATTGAACTGTGTAAAGGACTCATGGTGATAGTTGGAGGGATTGAACTGTGTAAAGGACTCATGGTGATTAGATAGTTGGAGAGATTGAACTGTGTAAAGGACTCATGGTGATTAGATAGTTGGAGAGATTGAACTGTGTAAAGGACTCATGGTGATTAGATAGTTGGAGAGATTGAACTGTGTAAAGGACTCATGGTGATTAGATAGTTGGAGAGATTGAACTGTGTAAAGGACTCATGGTGATTAGATAGTTGGAGAGATTGAACTGTGTAAAGGACCCATGGTGATTAGATAGTTGGAGAGATTGAACTGTGTAAAGGACTCATGGTGATTAGATAGTTGGAGAGATTGAACTGTGTAAAGGACTCATGGTGATAGTTGGAGAGATTGAACTGTGTAAAGGACCCATGGTGATAGTTGGAGAGATTGAACTGTGTAAAGGACTCATGGTGATAGTTGGAGAGATTGAACTGTGTAAAGGACTCATGGTGATAGTTGGAGGGATTGAACTGTGTAAAGGACTCATGGTGATAGTTGGAGAGATTGAACTGTGTAAAGGACTCATGGATTAGATAGTTGGAGAGATTGAACTGTGTAAAGGACTCATGGTGATAGTTGGAGAGATTGAACTGTGTAAAGGACTCATGGTGATAGTTGGAGAGATTGAACTGTGTAAAGGACTCATGGATTGATAGTTGGAGAGATTGAACTGTGTAAAGGACCCATGGTGATTAGATAGTTGGAGGGATTGAACTGTGTAAAGGACTCATGGTGATAGTTGGAGGGATTGAACTGTGTAAAGGACTCATGGTGATAGTTGGAGGGATTGAACTGTGTAAAGGACTCATGGTGATAGTTGGAGGGATTGAACTGTGTAAAGGACTCATGGTGATAGTTGGAGGGATTGAACTGTGTAAAGGACTCATGGTGATTAGATAGTTGGAGAGATTGAACTGTGTAAAGGACTCATGGTGATTAGATAGTTGGAGAGATTGAACTGTGTAAAGGACTCATGGTGATTAGATAGTTGGAGAGATTGAACTGTGTAAAGGACTCATGGTGATTAGATAGTTGGAGAGATTGAACTGTGTAAAGGACCCATGGTGATTAGATAGTTGGAGAGATTGAACTGTGTAAAGGACTCATGGTGATTAGATAGTTGGAGAGATTGAACTGTGTAAAGGACTCATGAGATTGATTAGATAGTTGGAGAGATTGAACTGTGTAAAGGACTCATGGTGATTAGATAGTTGGAGAGATTGAACTGTGTAAAGGACTCATGGTGATTAGATAGTTGGAGAGATTGAACTGTGTAAAGGACTCATGGTGATTAGATAGTTGGAGAGATTGAACTGTGTAAAGGACTCATGGTGATAGTTGGAGGATTGAACTGTGTAAAGGACTCATGGTGATTAGATAGTTGGAGAGATTGAACTGTGTAAAGGACTCATGGTGATTAGATAGTTGGAGTTGGAGAGATTGAACTGTGTAAAGGACTCATGGTGATAGTTGGAGAGATTGAACTGTGTAAAGGACTCATGGTGATAGTTGGAGAGATTGAACTGTGTAAAGGACTCATGGTGATTAGATAGTTGGAGAGATTGAACTGTGTAAAGGACCCATGGTGATAGTTGGAGAGATTGAACTGTGTAAAGGACTCATGGTGATAGTTGGAGAGATTGAACTGTGTAAAGGACTCATGGTGATAGTTGGAGAGATTGAAATGTGTAAAGGACTCATGGTGATAGTTGGAGAGATTGAACTGTGTAAAGGACTCATGGTGATAGTTGGAGGGATTGAACTGTGTAAAGGACTCAGTTGGAGAGATTGATTAGATAGTTGGAGAGATTGAACTGTGTAAAGGACTCATGGTGATTAGATAGTTGGAGGGATTGAACTGTGTAAAGGACTCATGGTGATTAGATAGTTGGAGAGATTGAACTCATGGTGATAGTTGATTGAAAGGACTCATGGTGATTAGATAGTTGGAGAGATTGAACCGTGTAAAGGACTCATGGTGATTAGATAGTTGGAGGGATTGAACTGTGTAAAGGACTCATGGTGATTAGATAGTTGGAGAGATTGAACTGTGTAAAGGACCCATGGTGATTAGATAGTTGGAGAGATTGAACTGTGTAAAGGACCCATGGTGATAGTTGGAGAGATTGAACTGTGTAAAGGACTCATGGTGATAGTTGGAGAGATTGAACTGTGTAAAGGACCCATGGTGATAGTTGGAGAGATTGAACTGTGTAAAGGACTCATGGTGATAGTTGGAGAGATTGACTCATGGTGATAGTTGGAGAGATTGAACTGTGTAAAGGACCCATGGTGATAGTTGGAGAGATTGAACTGTGTAAAGGACTCATGGTGATAGTTGGAGAGATTGAACTGTGTAAAGGACTCATGGTGATAGTTGGAAGATTGACTCATGGTGATAGTTGGAGAGATTGAACTGTGTAAAGGACTCATGGTGATTAGATAGTTGGAGGGATTGAACTGTGTAAAGGACTCATGGTGATTAGATAGTTGGAGAGATTGAACTGTGTAAAGGACCCATGGTGATTAGATAGTTGGAGAGATTGAACTGTGTAAAGGACTCATGGTGATAGTTGGAGAGATTGAACTGTGTAAAGGACTCATGGTGATAGTTGGAGAGATTGAACTGTGTAAAGGACCCATGGATTGATAGTTGGAGAGATTGAACTGTGTAAAGGACTCATGGTGATAGTTGGAGAGATTGAACTGTGTAAAGGACTCATGGTGATTAGTTGGAGAGATTGAACTGTGTAAAGGACTCATGGTGATTAGATAGTTGGAGAGATTGAACTGTGTAAAGGACTCATGGTGATTAGATAGTTGGAGGGATTGAACTGTGTAAAGGACTCATGGTGATTAGATAGTTGGAGAGATTGAACTGTGTAAAGGACTCATGGTGATAGTTGGAGAGATTGAACTGTGTAAAGGACTCATGGTGATAGTTGGAGAGATTGAACTGTGTAAAGGACTCATGGTGATAGTTGGAGAGATTGAACTGTGTAAAGGACCCATGGTGATAGTTGGAGAGATTGAACTGTGTAAAGGACTCATGGTGATAGTTGTTGTCTGTCTGTCTGTCTGTCTGTCTGATTCTGTCTGTCTGTCTGTCTGTCTGTCTGTCTGTCTGTCTGTCTGTCTGTCTGTCTGTCTGTCTGTCTGTCTGTCTGTCTGTCTGTCTGTCTGTTGTCTGTCTGTCTGTCTGTCTGTCTGTCTGTCTGTCTGCTGTGTAAGATAGTCCTATAGTCCTATAGATTGAACTGTCTAAAGGACTCATGGTGATTTAGGTTAGTCCTATAGTCTATCTGATTAGTGTGGAGGATTGAACTGTGTCCTGATAGTCTATCTGCTGTGTAGATAGTTGGGAGAGTGTAAAGGACCTATAGTCCTATAGTTTATCTGCTGTGTAGGTTAGTCCTATAGTCTGGAGAGATTCTGTTGTGTGATTAGATAGTTGGAGGTTGAACTGTGTCCTATAGTCTATCTGCTGTGGAGAGTTAATCCTATAGTCCTGATAGTCTATCTGCTGTGTAAAGGTAGTCCTAGTTAGATTGAACTGTGTAAAGGACTCTGCTGTGTTGGAGGATTAGTCCATGGTGATAGTCCTATAGTCTATCTGCTGTGTTAGGTTAGTCCTATAGTCTATCTGCTGTGTAGGTTAGTCCTATAGTCTATCTGCTGTGTAGGATTGAACTGTGTAAAGGACTCATAGTCCTATAGTCTATCTGCTGTAGTTGGAGGATAGTCCTATAGTCTATCTGCTGTGTAGGTTAGTCCTATAGTCCTATAGTCTATCTGCTGTGATAGTTGGTAGTGAACTGTGTAAAGGACTCCTATAGTCTATCTGCTGTGTAGGTTAGTCCTATAGTCCTATAGTCTATCTGCTGTGTAGGATAGTTTAGTCCTATAGTCTATCTGCTGTGTAGGTTAGTCCTATAGTCTAGTCTATCTGCTGTGTAGGATAGTCCTATAGTTTATCTGCTGTGTAGGATAGTCCTATAGTCTATCTGCTGTGTAGGTTAGTCCTATAGTCCTATAGTCTATCTGCTGTGTAGGATAGTCCTATATTCTATCTGCTGTGTAGGTTAGTCCTATAGTCCTATAGTCTATCTGCTGTGTAGGGTATCTGCTGTGTATAGTCCTATAGTCTATCTGCTGTGTAGGTTAGTCCTATAGTCCTATAGTCTATCTGCTGTGTAGGTTAGTCCTATAGTCTATCTGCTGTGTAGGTCAGTCTCATAGTCTATCTGCTGTGTAGGTTAGTCCTATAGTCCTATAGTCTATCTGCTGTGTAGGTTAGTCCTATAGTCTATCTGCTGTGTAGGTTAGTCCTATAGTCTATCTGCTGTGTAGGTTAGTCCTATAGTCTATCTGCTGTGTAGGTAAGTCCTATAGTCTATCTGCTGTGTAGGTCAGTCCTATAGTCCTATAGTCTATCTGCTGTGTAGTCCAGTCCTATAGTTTATATGCTGTGTAGGTTAGTCCTATAGTCCTATAGTCTATCTGCTGTGTAGGTTAGTCCTATAGTCCTATAGTCTATCTGCTGTGTAGGTTAGTCCTATAGTCTATCTGCTGTGTAGGTTAGTCCTATAGTCTATCTGCTGTGTAGGGTCAGTCCTATATTCCTATAGTCTATCTGCTGTGTAGGTCAGTCCTATAGTCCTATAGTCCTATAGTCTATCTGCTGTGTAGGTTAGTCCTATAGTCTATCTGCTGTGTAGGTTAGTCCTATAGTCTATCTGCTGTGTAGGTCAGTCCTATAGTCCTATAGTCTATCTGCTGTGTAGGTCAGTCCTATAGTCCTATAGTCTATCTGCTGTGTAGGTTAGTCCTATAGTCTATCTGCTGTGTAGGTCAGTCTATAGTCTATCTGCTGTGTAGGTCAGTCCTATAGTCCTATAGTCTATCTGCTGTGTAGGTCAGTCCTATAGTCCTATATCTGCTGTGTAGGTCAGTCCTATAGTCCTATAGTCTATCTGCTGTAGGTCAGTCCTATAGTCTAGTCTATCTGTGTAGGTTAGTCCTATAGTCTATCTGCTGTGTAGGTTAGTCCTATAGTCTATCTGCTGTGTAGGTCAGTTAGTCCTATAGTCTATCTGCTGTGTAGGTCAGTCCTATAGTCCTATAGTCTATCTGCTGTGTAGGTCAGTCCTATAGTCCTATAGTCTATCTGCTGTGTAGGTCAGTCCTATAGTCCTATAGTCTATCTGCTGTGTAGGTCAGTCCTATAGTCCTATAGTCTATCTGCTGTGTAGGTCAGTCCTATAGTCTATCTGCTGTGTAGGTCAGTCCTATAGTCCTATAGTCTATCTGCTGTGTAGGTTAGTCCTATAGTCTATCTGCAGTGTAGTCAGTTAGTCCTATAGTCTATCTGCTGTGTAGGTTAGTCCTATAGTCTATCTGCTGTGTAGGTCAGTCCTATAGTCCTATAGTCTATCTGCTGTGTAGGTTAGTCCTATAGTCTATCTGCTGTGTAGGTCAGTCTCATAGTCTATCTGCTGTGTAGGTTAGTCTGCTGTGTAGGTTAGTCTAGTCCTATAGTCTATCTGCTGTGTAGGGTTAGTCCTATAGTCTATCTGCTGTGTAGGTTAGTCCTATAGTCTATCTGCTGTGTAGGTAAGTCCTATAGTCTATCTGCTGTGTAGGTCAGTCCTATAGTCCTATAGTCTATCTGCTGTGTAGGTCAGTCCTATAGTTTATATGCTGTGTAGGTTAGTCCTATAGTCCTATAGTCTATCTGCTGTGTAGGTCAGTCCTATAGTCCTATAGTCTATCTGCTGTGTAGGTTAGTCCTATAGTCTATCTGCTGTGTAGGTTAGTCCTATAGTCTATCTGCTGTGTAGGTCAGTCCTATATTCCTATAGTTTATCTGCTGTGTAGGTCAGTCCTATAGTCTGCTAGGTTAGTCCTATAGTCTATCTGCTGTGTAGGTCAGTCCTATAGTCTATCTGCTGTGTCAGGTTAGTCCTATAGTCTATCTGCTGTGTAGGTCAGTCCTATAGTCTATCTGCTGTGTAGGTTAGTCCTATAGTCTATCTGCTGTGTCAGTCTATAGTCCTATAGTCTATCTGCTATAGTCTATATCTGCTGTGTAGGTATAGTCCTAGTCTATCTGCTGTGTAGGTCAGTCCTATAGTCCTATAGGCTATCTGCTGTGTAGGTCAGTCCTATAGTCCTATAGTCTATCTGCTGTGTAGGTCAGTCCTATAGTCTATCTGCTGTGTAGGTCAGTCCTATAGTCGTATAGTCTATCTGCTGTGTAGGTTAGTCCTATAGTCTATCTGCAGTGTAGGTTAGTCCTATAGTCTATCTGCTGTGTAGGTTAGTCCTATAGTCTATCTGCTGTGTAGGTCAGTCCTATAGTCCTATAGTCTATCTGCTGTGTAGGTCAGTCCTATAGTCCTATAGTCTATCTGCTGTGTAGGTCAGTCCTATAGTCCTATAGTCTATCTGCTGTGTAGGTCAGTCCTATAGTCCTATAGTCTATCTGCTGTGTAGGTCAGTCCTATATTCCTATAGTTTATCTGCTGTGTAGGTCAGTCCTATATTCCTATAGTTTATCTGCTGTGTAGGTCAGTCCTATAGTCCTATAGTCTATCTGCTGTGTAGGTTAGTCCTATTGTCCTATAGTCTATCTGCTGTGTAGGTTAGTCCTATTGTCCTATAGTCTATCTGCTGTGTAGGTCAGTCCTATAGTCTATCTGCTGTGTAGGTTAGTCCTATTGTCCTATAGTCTATCTGCTGTGTAGGTCAGTCCTATAGTCCTATAGTCTATCTGCTGTGTAGGTCAGTCCTATAGTCTATCTGCTGTGTAGGTCAGTCCTATAGTCCTATATCTATCTGCTGTGTAGGTCAGTCCTATAGTCCTATAGTCTATCTGCTGTGTAGGTTAGTCATATAGTCCCATAGTCTATCTGCTGTGTAGGTCAGTCCTATAGTCTATCTGCTGTGTAGGTCAGTCTATAGTCCTATAGTCTATCTGCTGTGTAGGTTAGTCCTATAGTCTATCTGCTGTGTAGGTTAGTCCTATTGTCCTATAGTCTATCTGCTGTGTAGGTTAGTCCTATAGTCCTATAGTCTATCTGCTGTGTAGGTCAGTCTTATAGTCCTATAGTCTATCTGCTGTGTAGGTTAGTCCTATAGTCCTATAGTCCATCTGCTGTGTAGGTTAGTCCTATATGCCTATAGTCTATCTGCTGTGTAGGTTAGTCCTATAGTCCTATAGTCTATCTGCTGTTTCTTTTTGATGGACCTTATTTGTGGCTGTTATTTGCCTTTTTATTGACTCAAAATAGTTTCATATAATAAGTTGCAACAATGGATCTGTAGTACTTGTCAGACAGTAGGGGGCGCTATAGGCGTGCGAGACACACGCAGGGTGTGTGTGTACTGAATAAAGTAGATAATCGATAGAAACTTCTCACGTGTCATTTCACTGTTTTTTAATTCATAACCATCATGCCACAAAATAACACAAGGTCTTCCATGTATAACCGAAACAGATCTGCGTTTCATGCCTCAGACAAGACAAGAGTTTAGCAGTCGAACTAATTGTACGTAAACGCACAGCAATGTGTGCTACTTGGTTCATCAACTACAATGTTGAATATTGTTTTGTTTTTTTCCCCCGGTGAGTCTTGTATGAATGTAGAAAGTACAATCAAACTCCAAGACCCCTGATATTAATTACCATTAACCACCGGTGTGAGAGAAGCAACGAGAGCCACCTACCCCGGGAACAATCTATCGGTTAGAGAAATGATGTCATAATACATCCGTGACTGTTCAACGTTCTTATGGAAGTTCCGGAAGAATATAGAGAATGTTTATCACAGGAAAGAGGACGTTTCAAATATAAATATATATATATATATATATATAGACATACAGGTAGAAAAATACAATTGAGAGAATAGAATATAAATAATGTTTTGGTTATGAAGATTTCAAATATATATTTCGAATGATAAAATATAGGCTTATATGGTCAACATCAAGGCTAGAAATGTGATTCAAGTAGAGAAAAGTTACATTTCAACTCCTAACATTAGAGATTTATATAATAAAATATACATCAACACATCAATGTAAAACTATATCATGCAATGTTGCACAAAAAAACTCAAACTCTGACAACTGTACCAGTTTACAATCAGAACTGTCGAGTGACAAAACGTGTGCTGTATGTTTCAGTCTGTTCGGATTGACAGACAAGGAGCTGTCCACTCACAGAGGTGCTGAAACCAACGAATCCTCTCGTAGTTCAACGGTTTCTGTTCTCCGCTGTTTAGCACAACATATAGTCAAACAGACAGATATAATGTCAACGACAACGTACCAGAGAAGTTCTAAAATAGTTCCACGTCCAACCGACAAGACGAGATTATTTTCTTTCTCCCGTTGAAACTTTTCCACCATTTTTCAACCGATGGCCCGTTTTGAAGTCAACACCTCCAACTGAACCGGGCCAATAGCCAACGTTAGCAGGCAGATGGAACCAACCGAAGCCAGTAGAACCAACCGAAGCCAGTAGAACCAACCGAAGCCAGTAGAACCAAACAGAAGCCTTCTAAAGAGCAGGTTTAAACTCAGGGCCACGAAGCCCAGCTTTAGAGAGTTAGAGTTCAGTTCAAACTCCACCGGGGAAAGCCAGATGATAGGCTGCCATCATCTGAGCTTTCAGCTGCTGCTTCACGTGCACACGTCCGTGCCTCTTCCTCTCGTCGCTGCGCGCGAACCGCTTCCCGCACACCTCGCAAGAGAAAGGTTTCTCTCCAGTGTGCGTGCGCGTGTGCGTGGTCAGGTGGTCGCTCCTGCTGAAACTGCGCAGGCAGGTGCGCACTGGAACGGCTTGTGGCCCGTGTGGATGCGCACGTGGCGGTTGAGCTCGTCGGAGCGTGAGAAACGCCTCTCACAGCCGATTATTGGACACGGGAACGGGCTTCACCTTCACGGCCCGGTGCTGGAGCGGGTCGCCGTTTATTTGCTCCAGCGGTGGCGTGCACGCCCCTGCTCCTCGGGAACACGCTGGGCAGCAGGGAGGAGAGGATGGCATCCAGGGAGGAGGAGGAGAGAGAGGCGGTGAAGGCCGCCAGGTCGCTACATGCGTCCAGCTGCTGCGGCCCTGAGGCCCCAGTCTGGAACTCTAGAGGCTCCGTTTTGACCAGAAAGCTATCGTTGGCGTAGCTCCCGTTAACAGGTACATTCTGAGCCCAGTCTCCCACGTAGCACGGCTCCTGTTTGATGATACACTCTGTCTTAATGTCAGTTAGCAGCAGAGAGTCCAGAAGCTCCTTTACATCTACCTGGTCCAGAGACTGACCAGACAGCGGGAACAGCTGCTCCAAGCTACCCGGGGAGAAGGCATCCTGACCAGGGTGGGAGAAGTGGTCGTTGTCGCAGCTGCTGTTGAACTCGTTCTTGACCACCACAGGGGCAGCGGTGGGAGTCTGAATATCCACCCCGGAAGAAGGAGAAGGAATCTCGGTCAGATCCTGACTCCAGTATCCGCTGGAGACAGACTCCATGGAGGGAGAGTAAATAGGGGGAGAGGCAACGCTGATGGCCGAGCAGGGTGTGGCAGAGACGGGGAGGGAGGCAGACGGAGTCTCGCTGTTCGCCGGGTCCTCCACCGTGCAGATCCCAACTATCTCCGTGATCATGTTGAGCAGGGCTTCTGTGCTGCAGGGTGGCACCGTGCCCGGTAATGGCTCAGTGTAGAAGCTCCCGGTGTAGGCAAGAGGAGGCGACAGGCTGTCTGAGGAACAGTCATTCAGGTCGGAGAAGAAATCTGAATCAGACCCATCGGTCCCCGGGGATAACACACAACCTGAGAGAGAGAGAGAGAGAGACAACACAACTGCGGTTATTATCGTTATATAAACTGATAGGCTACATTAGCAAAGGCAGCAAGCATTGGGTGAAGAGGGACTGCATGGCATTACATAAGTAACATATTATTGAACAAGATGTAATTATAGCCTATGTATTTTTGACTACAAAACAATTGCACAATAGCTACTAGAGAATACATTAGCATTCTTTATGAGTTATGTATTCAAATGTTATTGATCCTTGTAACCAGGGGATTAGAATCTAGAGAGAAACCCACCTTGCTGTGCTGGAGATCCGACATCAGAGTCTGTACCGTCACTGCCTGAGCTGACACTGTCACCCATGCGCTGCACGCGTCCTCGAACTCTGACATGAAGATGTCTTCCTCTGTGAACAGCATGTTAACGGATCCGGTAAAGGTCTCGATAAAACGAGAGGGAAAACGTTAGCTAAATTTCTGTTTATTAAAAGCTAGGTCCAAGGGTAATTAATCAATTAATCAATTAAAATGATTGATCAATCTCCAAACAGATAATGAAATTAGTCTTCGATTAAATGTGGGGAATCCCTTGGAAAGGTGAGGAGTGTGGAAGGTAAGACCTTTGCTGAATGGTTGCTGTATTCCGTTATTCCGATAGATGTGTCTGAATGATAAGGTTTACTCTGCACCTCTCCATTTTATACTTTTCTGGCTGCTAGGTAACCCCTCCTCCCGCCATTGGTTCTACGTCCATGAGGATTCCCCCGCTGCGTAGCATCATGCCCAAACATGGACAGAGGATATGACGCAGGGTATCCCCCTGCCTTATAAGGACACACGGGTGTGTGACATAAAATAGGGGATTCTCTTGAAGCTCTGTGTTCTATGCTGAAACCCGCCCACCCGCCGAGCCCAGAGCAGAGCCCGGCGTGCGCAAGAGTGATTACACAACACATAGCGGGTTAAACCTACATGTCGGTTTGAAGGGCGTGCTACTGCGCATGCAGGTGAAGAGTAATGATGACCATTTAGAGGAATAAACACACATTCCGTTTCCCCCTTCATGCAACACAGATAGGAACACAGGTTACACACTACTGGATATTACGCACTACTGGATATTTGTTTATGAAAACAAAAGCATCATAGACATCTGTCCCACGTTATAATTAGCATCTGGTCAACAGGAATGAATCACCTGCATGTTATTATGAGCATCACTGGGCTTGTGTGTGTTTGTGTTGTGTGTTTGTGTTTTGTGTTTGTGTGCGCACCGTGGCGCAGTGGAAACAGGACCCGGTGCCTCTGATGGGATTGGTGGGGGATCTGCTGCGGGAATGTGAGAAATCCAGAAGATATTCCTCCGTGTAAACTGCTGTAATGACAATATGCATTTAGTTGAATGAGCCCTGATCTCGGGTTGGAATGGACGTCTGTTGGCATTAATGTCTGTCTTCACCGCGTTTGGTTGTAGCTCAGTCTCACAGCTCAGTCTCACAGCGTTTGATTGTAGCTCAGTCTCACAGCTCAGTCTCACAGCGTTTGGTTGTAGCTCAGTCTCACAGCTCAGTCTCACAGCGTTTGATTGTAGCTCAGTCTCACAGCTCAGTCTCACAGCGTTTGGTTGTAGCTCAGTCTCACAGCTCAGTCTCACAGCGTTTGATTGTAGCTCAGTCTCACAGCTCAGTCTCACAGCGTTTGGTTGTAGCTCAGTCTCACAGCTCAGTCTCACAGCGTTTGGTTGTAGCTCAGTCTCACAGCTCAGTCTCACAGCGTTTGGTTGTAGCTCAGTCTCACAGCTCAGTCTCACAGCTCAGTCTCACAGCGTTTGGTTGTAGCTCAGTCTCACAGCTCAGTCTCACAGCTCAGTCTCACAGCGTTTGGTTGTAGCTCAGTCTCACAGCGTTTGGTTGTAGCTCAGTCTCACAGCGTTTGGTTGTAGCTCAGTCTCACAGCTCAGTCTCACAGCTCAGTCTCACAGCTCAGTCTCACAGCGTTTGGTTGTAGCTCAGTCTCACAGCTCAGTCTCACAGCTCAGTCTCACAGCGTTTGGCTGCAGCTCAGTCTCACAGCGTTTGGTTGCAGCTCAGTCTCACAGCATTTGGTTGTAGCTCAGTCTCACAGCTCAGTCTCACAGCTCAGTTTCACAGCGTTTGGTTGTAGCTCAGTCTCACAGCTCAGTCTCACAGCTCAGTCTCACAGCGTTTGGTTGTAGCTCAGTCTCACAGCTCAGTCTCACAGCTCAGTCTCACAGTGTTTGGTTGTAGGTAGCTCAGTCTCACAGCTCAGTCTCACAGCTCAGTCTCACACCTCAGTCTCACAGCGTTTGGCTGCAGCTCAGTCTCACAGCGTTTGGTTGCAGCTCAGTCTCACAGCGTTTGGTTGTAGCTCAGTCTCACAGCCCAGTCTCACAGCTCAGTCTCACAGCATTTGGTTGCAGCTCAGTCTCACAGCTCAGTCTCACAGCTCAGTCTCACAGCGTTTGGTTGCAGCTCAGTCTCACAGCGTTTGGTTGTAGCTCAGTCTCACAGCGTTTGGTTGCAGCTCAGTCTCACAGCTCAGTCTCACAGCGTTTGGTTGCAGCTCAGTCTCACAGCTCAGTCTCACAGCTCAGTCTCACAGCTCAGTCTCACAGCTCAGTCTCACAGCGTTTGGTTGCAGCTCAGTCTCACAGCGTTTGGTTGTAGCTCAGTCTCACAGCTCAGTCTCACAGCGTTTGGTTGTAGCTCAGTCTCACAGCTCAGTCTCACAGCGTTTGGTTGCAGCTCAGTCTCACAGCTCAGTCTCACAGCTCGGTCTCACAGCTCAGTCTCACAGCGTTTGGTTGCAGCTCAGTCTCACAGCGTTTGGTTGTAGCTCAGTCTCACAGCTCAGTCTCACAGCTCAGTCTCACAGCTCAGTCTCACAGCTCAGTCTCACAGCGTTTGGTTGCAGCTCAGTCTCACAGCTCAGTCTCACAGCTCAGTCTCACAGCGTTTGGTTGCAGCTCAGTCTCACAGCTCAGTCTCACAGCTCAGTCTCACAGCTCAGTCTCACTGCTCAGTCTCACAGCGTTTGGTTGCAGCTCAGTCTCACAGCTCAGTCTCACAGCTCAGTCTCACAGCGTTTGGTTGCAGCTCAGTCTCACAGCGTTTGGTTGTAGCTCAGTCTCACAGCTCAGTCTCACAGCTCAGTCTCACAGCGTTTGGTTGTAGCTTAGTCTCACAGCTCAGTCTCACAGCGTTTGGTTGCAGCTCAGTCTCACAGCTCAGTCTCACAGCTCAGTCTCACAGCTCAGTCTCACAGCGTTTGGTTGCAGCTCAGTCTCACAGCGTTTGGTTGTATCTCAGTCTCACAGCGTTTGGTTGTAGCTCAGTCTCACAGCTCAGTCTCACAGCTCAGTCTCACAGCGTTTGGTTGTAGCTCAGTCTCACAGCTCAGTCTCACAGCGTTTGGTTGTAGCTCAGTCTCACAGCTCAGTCTCACAGCGTTTGGTTGTAGCTCAGTCTCACAGCGTTTGGTTGTAGCTCAGTCTCACAGCTCAGTCTCACAGCGTTTGGTTGTAGCTCAGTCTCACAGCTCAGTCTCACAGCGTTTGGTTGTAGCTCAGTCTCACAGCGTTTGGTTGTAGCTCAGTCTCACAGCTCAGTCTCACAGCTCAGTCTCACAGCGTTTGGTTGTAGCTCAGTCTCACAGTGTTTGGCTGCAGCTCAGTCTTCACGTTCAGAACCATAGGCAGCGCACTGGACATGCAACATGCTACAAGGAAGCGCAGACGTGTGTGTGTGTGTGTGTGTGTGTGTGTGTGTGTGTGTGTGTGTGTGTGTGTGTGTGTGTGTGTGTGTGTGTGTGTGTGTGTGTGTGTGTGTGTGTGTGTGTGTGTGTGTGTGTGTGTGTGTGTGTGTGTGTGTGTGTGTGTTAGAGAGACAGAGAGAGAGAGAGAGAGAGGAGGGGTGATGCGCTCAGTTTTATCTGCAGAATGCTTCATTCCATTAGAAGGAGATGCATGGAACAGACATGTAACTCTGAATGATGTGTCAAACTGGAAGCAATGCGTTATACAGTCAGCCAGCCGAACTAAACATACACATCATATTTATTTTAAATTTTAAACACCGTTCTGACTCGTGCACCATTGAGGACTGCTGCACACAGCGTGTCGTGAGAAAAGAGCTTTCCGTATCGTTTTGTCTCCTCTTGAAATATGTAGAAGTATGTACAGGGAGTAGAAGTATGTACAGGGAGTAGAAGTATGTACAGGGAGTAGAATCCTGGATCTATTGTTGCATCATAATGCGACACTACTCCCCATCGGTGGGTCTCCCCCTCTCTCTCCTCACCGGATGTCAGCCGCATGGTGCGTGACGATATCACGGGCTCAGTGATTTTGCAATCAATTTATTGACTGCACGGACTCGGTTAATTAAAACCCAATTGAATAGTTACCCTGCAACTGTTAACTTAATAACAATCACGCGGCTTAATATAGAACATACTTTGTGTAAACGGTTATTGCTTCATACGACACCGATTTGGTCCACCCGGGACAGACATCGCATAAAGGCAACCTAATGGTGCTTTGGAAAATGCGCGCGACACACCGTGTTTGAAGTCTCGATTACTGAATCTGCAGACACGCTCTTTGAAAGTGATGCAAGCTCAGTTTTGAGATCGTGGTGGATTTCCGGATTCGCTCTCCATGGAGCTGCTTACACAACTCAGATAGTTTAGAGTAAATCGATTCACAGTTTCACTGACTATATATGAACGTCCTCTATTCATTAGACACCGCTATTTGGCTAAATCTGCATATAAGACAAGTCTTTTAAACGTTACATTAAAAGCCCAACTCAGCAGCAAACTAATAACTAGCCTCCACATAGCAACGCTGCATGTTGCCTAGGCTGCAGCCCTTCCTTTACACGAACACAAAAGAGCTGACAACCTGTGTCTTCCCACCACCCCGACAGAGTGCTGAGAGAGTGACAGATTGACTAATAACAGCCCTGTCCAGTCAGTGTTTTAATAATACTAGCCAATCATATTGTCAGGAGGAGACCATACAAGAGGAGGTTAGATAAACTATTGACGCTCAATTACGCAACTTCTACGTGACACCCTAATTGACAGGTGTAACGTCAAAAAAAAAAACACCCCAAACTGTCAAGGAGATAAAAGGACTGAAAACCCACTTGGATCGATTTAAGAATAGCTGAGGAGCACATTAAACGTTTTTTTTTGTTGTTGCTTAAAATAGAAAGATTTCCCTCATTATTATTATTACATCATTCAGTTGTGACGTGTTTTTGGATTCTCTCTGAAGGGGAATGTTCCAATTCTAGAAGCAGAACCATTTGGGAGTTCTAATATAGGAGAGAGAGAGAGGAGCTGTGACATTCTAGAAGCAGAACCATCTGGGAGTTCTAATATTGGAGAGAGAGAGAGGAGCTGTGACATTCTAGAAGCAGAATCATCTGGGAGTTCTAATATAGGAGAGAGAGAGAGGAGCTGTGACATTCTAGAAGCAGAACCATCTGGGAGTTCTAATATAGGAGAGAGAGAGAGGAGCTGTGACATTCTAGAAGCAGAACCATCTGGGAGTTCTAATATAGGAGAGAGAGAGGAGCTGTGACATTCTAGAAGCAGAACCATCTGGGAGTTCTAATATAGGAGAGAGAGAGGAGCTGTGACATTCTAGAAGCAGAACCATCTGGGAGTTCTAATATAGGGAGAGAGAGAGGAGCTGTGACATTCTAGAAGCAGAACCATCTGGGAGTTCTAATATAGGAGAGAGAGAGAGAGAGGAGCTGTGACATTCTAGAAGCAGAACCATCTGGGAGTTCTAATATAGGAGAGAGAGAGAGGAGCTGTGACATTCTAGAAGCAGAACCATCTGGGAGTTCTAATATAGGAGAGAGAGGAGATGTGGCATGTGTGGAGGAGGGGTGGGAACAACTCAAAGGCTGTAACCATGGTGCTACTGGCAGGCGAAGAGTTCTTTCTCTTCCTTCTCCTAAAAACATGGAGACTATCAATACACACACACACACACACACACACACACACACACACACACACACACACACACACACACACACACACACACACACACACACACACACACACACACACACACACACACACACACACACACACACACCGTGTCATTGCGTCAATAGCAGAGCGTATGTAAGAGCCATGTCCTTGTGTCACTCTGGTCTCCAGCATGTATATCTATTCACTAACTGACAGAGCAGTCTGTCTCTATTCACTAACTGACAGACAGAGCAGTCTGTCTCTATTCACTAACTGACAGACAGAGCAGTCTGTCTCTATTCACTAACTGACAGACAGAGCAGTCTGTCTCTATTCACTAACTGACAGACAGAGCAGTCTGTCTCTATTCACTAACTGGCAGACAGAGCAGTCTGTCTCTATTCACTAACTGGCAGACAGAGCAGTCTGTCTCTATTCACTAACTGACAGACAGAGCAGTCTGTCTCTATTCACTAACTGACAGACAGAGCAGTCTGTCTCTATTCACTAACTGACAGACAGAGCAGTCTGTCTCTATTCACTAACTGACAGACAGAGCAGTCTGTCTCTATTCACTAACTGACAGACAGAGCAGTCTGTCTCTATTCACTAACTGACAGACAGACAGTCTGTCTCTATTCACTAACTGACAGACAGAGCAGTCTGTCTCTATTCACTAACTGACAGACAGAGCAGTCTGTCTCTATTCACTAACTGACAGACAGAGCAGTCTGTCTCTATTCACTAACTGACAGACAGAGCAGTCTGTCTCTATTCACTAACTGACAGACAGAGCAGTCTGTCTCTATTCACTAACTGACAGACAGAGCAGTCTGTCTCTATTCACTAACTGACAGACAGAGCAGTCTGTCTCTATTCACTAACTGACAGACAGAGCAGTCTGTCTCTATTCATTGACAGACAGAGCAGTCTGTCTCTAACTGACAGACAGAGCAGTCTGTCTCTATTCACTAACTGACAGACAGAGCAGTCTGTCTCTATTCACTAACTGACAGACAGAGCAGTCTGTCTCTATTCACTAACTGACAGACAGAGCAGTCTGTCTCTATTCACTAACTGACAGACAGAGCAGTCTGTCTCTATTCACTAACTGACAGACAGAGCAGTCTGTCTCTATTCACTAACTGACAGACAGAGCAGTCTGTCTCTATTCACTAACTGACAGACAGAGCAGTCTGTCTCTATTCACTAACTGACAGACAGAGCAGTCTGTCTCTATTCACTAACTGACAGACAGAGTCATATTTTTGGTGTTTGATCTGCAAAAAAGGATTTCTGCTGTAACTTCACCCAAGCCTATGTCCTTCTCTACTCAGGGTCCTGATTCATTGAAACACTTCTAGTATCAAAAGGGTTGTGAAATGTTTTGTTTTTTTTGTGAAACGTTTTTACATTAGAGCCTTCTGACAATTTGGTGTGCATTTACTAAGGGACTTGTAGATATCTGGTAAAACAACAGCTTGGACTGTTTTATAGCAGAGTAGACGTGTAGATGAGTTCACTTCAGCCCAACATACATTTCTTGCTTTTGGTATGAAATGAATGTTGAAATACACCATAATAGAGAGAGGTTTGTGTGTTGCTTTAAAAGAAAGGAAATACTTATTTGTCTGCTGTCGCAGTGGCAGTGTCAGTTTCGTTATACCATCACCCAGATCCCTATTGTTCTTTGTAGATTTGTGTATAAAAAGCATGAACGAAGCCCTGTGTCTGTTGTTGTCTGAACCTGAGTGCCTCTGTCCGTCTCCTCAGCGTGTAGCGGTAGCGTTGTACTGCCCAGCAAGTGCGTTAGCTGCACATGCCCAGCCCATTTTGCATTGTTGCCAAAAAGTTCAATTTTGGTTTCATCTGACTAGATAGAGCACCTTCTTCCACATGTTTGGTGTGTCTCCCAGGTGGCTTGTGGCAAAACTTTAAACGACACTTTTATGGATATCTTTAAGAAATGGCTTTCTTCTTGCCACTCTTCCATAAAGGCCAGATTTGTGCAATATACGACTGATTGTTGTCCTATGGACAGAGTCTCCCACCTCAGCTGTAGATCTCTGCAGTTCATCCAGAGTGATCATGGGCCTCTTGGCTGCATCTCTGATCAGTCTTCTCCTTGTATGAACTGAAAGTTTAGAGGGACGGCCAGGTCTTGGAAGTTTTGCAGTGGTCTGATACTCCTTCCATTTCAATATTATCGGTTGCACAGTGCTCCTTGGGATGTTTAAAGCTTGGGAAATCGTTTTGTATCCAAATCCGGCTTTAAACTTCTTCACAACAGTATCTCGGACCTGCCTGGTGTGTTCCTTGTTCTTCATGATGCTCTCTGCGCTTTTAACGGACCTCTGAGACTATCACAGTGCAGGTGCATTTATACGGAGACTTTGATTACACACAGATGGATTGTATTTATCATCATTAGTCATTTAGGCCAACATTGGATCATTCAGAGATCCTCACTGAACTTCTGGAGAGAGTTTGCTGCACTGAAAGTAAAGGGGCTGAATAATTTTGCACGCCCAATTTTTCAGTTTTTGATTTGTTAAAAAGTTTGAAATATCCAATAAATGTCGTTCCACTTCATGATTGTGTCCCACTTGTTGATTCTTCACGAAAAATACAGTTTTATATCTTTATGTTTGAAGCCTGAAATGTGGCAAAAGGTCGCAAAGTTCAAGGGGACCGAATACTTTCGCAAGGCACTGTATATATATAGATATATATGGAGGTAGATATAGATATAGATATATATGGAGGTAGATATAGATATATATGGAGGTAGATATAGATATATATGGAGGTAGATATAGATATATATGGAGGTAGATATAGATATAGATATATATGGAGGTAGATATAGATATATATGGAGGTAGATATAGATATATATGGAGGTAGATATAGATATATATGGAGGTAGATATAGATATAGATATATATGGAGGTAGATATAGATATAGATATATATGGAGGTAGATATAGATATATATGGAGGTAGATATAGATATATATGGAGGTAGATATAGATATATATGGAGATAGATATAGATATATATGGAGGTAGATATAGATATATATGGAGGTAGATATAGATATATATGGAGGTAGATATAGATATATATGGAGGTAGATATAGATATAGATATATATGGAGGTAGATATAGATATATATGGAGGTAGATATAGATATATATGGAGATAGATATAGATATATATGGAGGTAGATATAGATATATATGGAGGTAGATATAGATATATATGGAGATAGATATAGATATATATGGAGGTAGATATAGATATATATGGAGGTAGATATAGATATATATGGAGGTAGATATAGATATATATGGAGATAGATATAGATATATATGGAGGTAGATATAGATATAGATATATATGGAGGTAGATATAGATATATATGGAGGTAGATATAGATATAGATATATATGGAGGTAGATATAGATATAGATATATATGGAGGTAGATATAGATATATATGGAGGTAGATATAGATATATATGGAGGTAGATATAGATATATATGGAGATAGATATAGATATATATGGAGGTAGATATAGATATATATGGAGGTAGATATAGATATATATGGAGGTAGATATAGATATAGATATATATGGAGGTAGATATAGATATATATGGAGGTAGATATAGATATATATGGAGGTAGATATAGATATATATGGAGGTAGATATAGATATATATGGAGGTAGATATAGATATATATGGAGATAGATATAGATATATATGGAGGTAGATATAGATATATATGGAGGTAGATATAGATATATATGGAGGTAGATATAGATATATATGGAGATAGATATAGATATATATGGAGGTAGATATAGATATATATGGAGGTAGATATAGATATATATGGAGGTAGATATAGATATATATGGAGGTAGATATAGATATATATGGAGGTAGATATAGATATATATGGAGGTAGATATAGATATATATGGAGGTAGATATAGATATATATGGAGATAGATATAGATATATATGGAGGTAGATATAGATATATATGGAGATAGATATAGATATATATGGAGATAGATATAGATATATATGGAGGTAGATATAGATATATATGGAGGTAGATATAGATATATATGGAGATAGATATAGATATATATGGAGGTAGATATAGATATATATATGGAGATAGATATAGATATATATGGAGGTAGATATAGATATATATGGAGGTAGATATAGATATATATGGAGGTAGATATAGATATATATGGAGGTAGATATAGATATATATGGAGATAGATATAGATATATATGGAGGTAGATATAGATATATATGGAGATAGATATAGATATATATGGAGATAGATATAGATATATATGGAGGTAGATATAGATATATATGGAGGTAGATATAGATATATATGGAGGTAGATATAGATATATATGGAGGTAGATATAGATATATATGGAGGTAGATATAGATATATATGGAGATAGATATAGATATATATGGAGATAGATATAGATATATATGGAGATAGATATAGATATATATGGAGGTAGATATAGATATATATGGAGGTAGATATAGATATATATGGAGGTAGATATAGATATATATGGAGGTAGATATAGATATATATGGAGGTAGATATAGATATATATGGAGATAGATATAGATATATATGGAGTAGTAGATATAGATATATATGGAGGTAGATATAGATATATATGGAGGTAGATATAGATATATATGGAGTAGTAGATATAGATATATATGGAGGTAGATATAGATATATATGGAGGTAGATATAGATATATATGGAGGTAGATATAGATATATATGGAGATAGATATAGATATATATGGAGGTAGATATAGATATATATGGAGGTAGATATAGATATATATGGAGGTAGATATAGATATATATGGAGGTAGATATAGATATATATGGAGGTAGATATAGATATATATGGAGGTAGATATAGATATATATGGAGGTAGATATAGATATATATGGAGGTAGATATAGATATATATGGAGATAGATATAGATATATATGGAGGTAGATATAGATATATATGGAGGTAGATATAGATATATATGGAGGTAGATATAGATATATATGGAGATAGATATAGATATATATGGAGGTAGATATAGATATATATGGAGGTAGATATAGATATATATGGAGGTAGATATAGATATAGATATATATGGAGGTAGATATAGATATATATGGAGGTAGATATAGATATATATGGAGGTAGATATAGATATATATGGAGGTAGATATAGATATATATGGAGATAGATATAGATATATATGGAGGTAGATATAGATATATATGGAGATAGATATAGATATATATGGAGGTAGATATAGATATATATGGAGGTAGATATAGATATATATGGAGGTAGATATAGATATATATGGAGATAGATATAGATATATATGGAGGTAGATATAGATATATATGGAGGTAGATATAGATATATATGGTAGATATAGATATATATGGAGGTAGATATAGATATATATGGAGATAGATATAGATATATATGGAGGTAGATATAGATATAGATATAGATATATATGGAGGTAGATATAGATATATATGGAGATAGATATAGATATATATGGAGATAGATATAGATATATATGGAGGTAGATATAGATATATATGGAGGTAGATATAGATATATATGGAGGTAGATATAGATATATATGGAGGTAGATATAGATATATATGGAGGTAGATATAGATATATATATGGAGATAGATATAGATATATATGGAGATAGATATAGATATATATGGAGATAGATATAGATATATATGGAGGTAGATATAGATATATATGGAGGTAGATATAGATATATATGGAGGTAGATATAGATATATATGGAGATAGATATAGATATATATGGATATATATAGATATAGATATATATGGAGGTAGATATAGATATATATGGAGGTAGATATAGATATATATGGAGGTAGATATAGATATATATGGAGGTAGATATAGATATATATGGAGATAGATATAGATATATATGGAGATAGATATAGATATATATGGAGGTAGATATAGATATATATGGAGGTAGATATAGATATATATAGGTAGATATAGATATATATGGAGATAGATATAGATATATATGGAGGTAGATATAGATATATATGGAGATAGATATAGATATATATGGAGGTAGATATAGATATATATGGAGATAGATATAGATATATATGGAGGTAGATATAGATATATATGGAGGTAGATATAGATATATATGGAGATATAGTAGATATAGATATATATGGAGGTAGATATAGATATATATGGAGGTAGATATAGATATATATGGAGGTAGATATAGATATATATGGAGGTAGATATAGATATATATGGAGGTAGATATAGATATATATGGAGGTAGATATAGATATATATGGAGGTAGATATAGATATATATGGAGGTAGATATAGATATATATGGAGGTAGATATAGATATATATGGAGGTAGATATAGATATATATGGAGGTAGATATAGATATATATGGAGGTAGATATAGATATATATGGAGGTAGATATAGATATATATGGAGATAGATATAGATATATATGGAGATAGATATAGATATATATGGAGGTAGATATAGATATATATGGAGGTAGATATAGATATATATGGAGGTAGATATAGATATATATGGAGATAGATATAGATATATATGGAGGTAGATATAGATATATATGGAGTATAGATATAGATATATATGGAGGTAGATATAGATATATATGGAGGTAGATATAGATATATATGGAGATAGATATAGATATATATGGAGATAGATATAGATATATATGGAGGTAGATATAGATATATATGGAGATAGATATAGATATATATGGAGGTAGATATAGATATATATGGAGGTAGATATAGATATATATGGAGATAGATATAGATATATATGGAGGTAGATATAGATATATATGGAGGTAGATATAGATATATATGGAGATAGATATAGATATATATGGAGGTAGATATAGATATATATGGAGATAGATATAGATATATATGGAGGTAGATATAGATATATATGGAGGTAGATATAGATATATATGGAGATAGATATAGATATATATGGAGGTAGATATAGATATATATGGAGGTAGATATAGATATATATGGAGGTAGATATAGATATATATGGAGGTAGATATAGATATATATGGAGGTAGATATAGATATATATGGAGGTAGATATAGATATAGATATATATGGAGATAGATATAGATATATATGGAGATAGATATAGATATATATGGAGATAGATATAGATATATATGGAGATAGATATAGATATATATGGAGGTAGATATAGATATATATGGAGATAGATATATATATGGAGGTAGATATAGATATATATGGAGGTAGATATAGATATATATGGAGATAGATATAGATATATATGGAGGTACATATTTCATGGCAATACAAATAATTAGTTAAATGGGAGATCCAGATACTACAGACATATTTCATCTGACCAGGCCCAGATCCTCAATGAGTCGGATGGGAGGGACATACTACTACAGACACCAGGCCCAGATCTGACCAGGCCCAGATCCTCAATGAGTCGGATGGTAGGGATATACTACTACAGGACCAGATCTGACTACAGACACCAGGCCCAGATCTGACCAGGCCCAGATCCTCAATGAGTCGGATGGTAGGGATATACTACTACAGACACCCGACCAGATCTGACCAGGCCCAGACCCGACCAGGCCCAGATCCGACCAGGCCCAGATCCTCAATGAGTCGGATGGGAGGGATATACTACTACAGACACCAGGCCCAGATCCGACCAAGCCCAGATCCTCAATGAGTCGGATGGGAGGGACATACTACTACAGACACCAGGCCCAGATCCGACCAAGCCCAGATCCTCAATGAGTCGGATGGTAGGGATATACTACTACAGACACCAGGCCCAGATCCGACCAGGCCCAGATCCTCAATGAGTCGGATGGTAGGGATATACTACTACAGACACCAGGCCCAGATCCGACCAGGCCCAAATCCTCAATGAGTCGGATGGGAGGGACATACTACTACAGACACCAGGCCCAGATCCGACCAAGCCCAGATCCTCAATGAGTCGGATGGTAGGGATATACTACTACAGACACCAGGCCCAGATCCGACCAGGCCCAGATCCTCAATGAGTCGGATGGGAGGGACATACTACTACAGACACCAGGCCCAGATCCGACCAGGCCCAGATCCGACCAGGCCCAGACCGACCAGGCCCAGACCCGACCAGGCCCAGATCCGACCAGGCCCAGATCCTCAATGAGTCGGATGGGAGGGATATACTACTACAGACACCAGGCCCAGATCCGACCAAGCCCAGATCCTCAATGAGTCGGATGGGAGGGACATACTACTACAGACACCAGGCCCAGATCCGACCAAGCCCAGATCCTCAATGAGTCGGATGGTAGGGATATACTACTACAGACACCAGGCCCAGATCCGACCAGGCCCAGATCCTCAATGAGTCGGATGGTAGGGATATACTACTACAGACACCAGGCCCAGATCCGACCAGGCCCAAATCCTCAATGAGTCGGATGGGAGGGACATACTACTACAGACACCAGGCCCAGATCCGACCAAGCCCAGATCCTCAATGAGTCGGATGGTAGGGATATACTACTACAGACACCAGGCCCAGATCCGACCAGGCCCAGATCCTCAATGAGTCGGATGGGAGGGACATACTACTACAGACACCAGGCCCAGATCCGACCAGGCCCAGATCCGACCAGGCCCAGACCCGACCAGGCCCAGACCCGACCAGGCCCAGACCCGACCAGGCCCAGATCCCTGTGCTTCACTGGTGAAAGAAACTGTGACTGAGGCAAAAGATCAGGGTGCCTTGTGAGGATCAGGCGACGATCTACCCGAGTGGCGAATCAGGCCGTGCCCTCCGTCCTGCTAGCTAATGTTCAATCGGAGGAAAATAAATGGGACGAACATCACCATCAGGACCTCCATACCAGGCGGTGTCACAGGAAGGACCTAAAAAAATGTCAAAGACTCCAGCCACCCCAGTCATAGACTGTTCTCTCTGCTACCGCACGGCAAGCGGTACCGGAGCACCCAGTCATAGACTGTTCTCTCTGCTACCGCACGGCAAGCGGTACCGGAGCTCAAAGTCCAGATCCAAGAGACTCCTAACCCCATAATACTCCTGAACAGCTAATCAAATGGCTGCTTCATAACATGGTTATAACTATAATGTTGATATCATGGATGGTCAGTCCTGTATAGCCTCATAACATGGTTATAACTATAATGTTGATATCATGGATGGTCAGTCCTGTATAGCCTCATAACATGGTTATAACTATAATGTTGATATCATGGATGGTCAGTCCTGTATAGCCTCATAACATGGTTATAACTATAATGTTGATATCATGGATGGTCAGTCCTGTATAGCCTCATAACATGGTTATAACTATAATGTTGATATCATGGATGGTCAGTCCTGTATAGCCTCATAACATGGTTATAACTATAATGTTGATGGATGGTCAGTCCTGTATAGCCTATAACATGGTTATAACTATAATGTTGATATCATGGATGGTCAGTCCTGTATAGCCTCATAACATGGTTATAACTATAATGTTGATATCATGGATGGTCAGTCCTGTATAGCCTCATAACATGGTTATAACTATAATGTTGATGGATGGTCAGTCCTGTATAGCCTCATAACATGGTTATAACTATAATGTTGATGGATGGTCAGTCCTGTATAGCCTCATAACATGGTTATAACTATAATGTTGATATCATGGATGGTCAGTCCTGTATAGCCTCATAACATGGTTATAACTATAATGTTGATGGATGGTCAGTCCTGTATAGCCTCATAACATGGTTATAACTATAATGTTGATATCATGGATGGTCAGTCCTGTATAGCCTCATAACATGGTTATAACTATAATGTTGATGATGGTCAGTCCTGTATAGCCTCATAACATGGTTATAACTATAATGTTGATATCATGGATGGTCAGTCCTGTATAGCCTCATAACATGGTTATAACTATAATGTTGATATCATGGATGGTCAGTCCTGTATAGCCTCATAACATGGTTATAACTATAAGGTTGATATCATGGATGGTCAGTCCTGTATAGCCTCATAACATGGTTATAACTATAATGTTGATGGATGGTCAGTCCTGTATAGCCTCATAACATGGTTATAACTATAATGTTGATATCATGGATGGTCAGTCCAGCCTCATAACATGGTTATAACTATAATGTTGATGGATGGTCAGTCCTGTATAGCCTCATAACATGGTTATAACTATAATGTTGATATCATGGATGGTCAGTCCTGTATAGCCTCATAACATGGTTATAACTATAATGTTGATGGATGGTCAGTCCTGTATAGCCTCATAACATGGTTATAACTATAATGTTGATGGATGGTCAGTCCTGTATAGCCTCATAACATGGTTATAACTATAATGTTGATATCATGGATGGTCAGTCCTGTATAGCCTCATAACATGGTTATAACTATAATGTTGATATCATGGATGGTCAGTCCTGTATAGCCTCATAACATGGTTATAACTATAATGTTGATGGATGGTCAGTCCTGTATAGCCTCATAACATGGTTATAACTATAATGTTGATGGATGGTCAGTCCTGTATAGCCTCATAACATGGTTATAACTATAATGTTGATATCATGGATGGTCAGTCCTGTATAGCCTCATAACATGGTTATAACTATAATGTTGATATCATGGATGGTCAGTCCTGTATAGCCTCATAACATGGTTATAACTATAATGTTGATGGATGGTCAGTCCTGTATAGCCTCATAACATGGTTATAACTATAATGTTGATGGATGGTCAGTCCTGTATAGCCTCATAACATGGTTATAACTATAATGTTGATATCATGAATGGTCAGTCCTGTATAGCCTCATAACATGGTTATAACTATAATGTTGATATCATGAATGGTCAGTCCTGTATAGCCTCATAACATGGTTATAGCTATAATGTTGATGGATGGTCAGTCCTGTATAGCCTCATAACATGGTTATAACTATAATGTTGATGGATGGTCAGTCCTGTATAGCCTCATAACATGGTTATAACTATAATGTTGATATCATGAATGGTCAGTCCTGTATAGCCTCATAACATGGTTATAACTATAATGTTGATATCATGAATGGTCAGTCCTGTATAGCCTCATAACATGGTTATAGCTATAATGTTGATGGATGGTCAGTCCTGTATAGTCTCATAACATGGTTATAACTATAATGGATGGTCAGTCCTGTATAGCCTCATAACATGGTTATAACTATAATGGATGGTCAGTCCTGTATAGTCTCATAACATGGTTATAACTATAATGGATGGTCAGTCCTGTATAGCCTCATAACATGGTTATAACTATAATGTTGATATTGATGGATGGTCAGTCCTGTATAGCCTCATAACATGGTTATAACTATAATGTTGATATTGATGGATGGTCAGTCCTGTATAGCCTCATAACATGGTTATAACTATAATGGATGGTCAGTCCTGTATAGCCTCATAACATGGTTATAACTATAATGTTGATGGATGGTCAGTCCTGTATAGCCTCATAACATGGTTATAACTATAATGGATGGTCAGTCCTGTATAGCCTCATAACATGGTTATAACTATAATGGATGGTCAGTCCTGTATAGCCTCATAACATGGTTATAACTATAATGGATGGTCAGTCCTGTATAGCCTCATAACATGGTTATAACTATAATGGATGGTCAGTCCTGTATAGTCTCATAACATGGTTATAACTATAATGGATGGTCAGTCCTGTATAGCCTCATAACATGGTTATAACTATAATGGATGGTCAGTCCTGTATAGCCTCATAACATGGTTATAACTATGATGGATGGTCAGTCCTGTATAGCCTCATAACATGGTTATAACTATAATGGATGGTCAGTCCTGTATAGCCTCATAACATGGTTATAACTATAATGGATGGTCAGTCCTGTATAGCCTCATAACATGGTTATAACTATAATGTTGATGGATGGTCAGTCCTGTATAGCCTCATAACATGGTTATAACTATAATGGATGGTCAGTCCTGTATAGCCTCATAACATGGTTATAACTATGATGGATGGTCAGTCCTGTATAGCCTCATAACATGGTTATAACTATAATGGATGGTCAGTCCTGTATAGCCTCATAACATGGTTATAACTATGATGGATGGTCAGTCCTGTATAGCCTCATAACATGGTTATAACTATAATGGATGGTCAGTCCTGTATAGCCTCATAACATGGTTATAACTATAATGGATGGTCAGTCCTGTATAGCCTCATAACATGGTTATAACTATAATGTTGATATCATGGATGGTCAGTCCTGTATAGCCTCATAACATGGTTATAACTATAATGTTGATATCATGGATGGTCAGTCCTGTATAGCCTCATAACATGGTTATAACTATAATGTTGATGGATGGTCAGTCCTGTATAGCCTCATAACATGGTTATAACTATAATGTTGATATCATGGATGGTCAGTCCTGTATAGCCTCATAACATGGTTATAACTATAATGTTGATGGATGGTCAGTCCTGTATAGCCTCATAACATGGTTATAACTATAATGTTGATATCATGGATGGTCAGTCCTGTATAGCCTCATAACATGGTTATAACTATAATGTTGATATCATGGATGGTCAGTCCTGTATAGCCTCATAACATGGTAACTATAATGGATGGTCAGTCCTGTATAGCCTCATAACATGGTTATAACTATAATGGATGGTCAGTCCTGTATAGCCTCATAACATGGTTATAACTATAATGGATGGTCAGTCCTGTATAGCCTCATAACATGGTTATAACTATAATGGATGGTCAGTCCTGTATAGCCTCATAACATGGTTATAACTATAATGGATGGTCAGTCCTGTATAGCCTCATAACATGGTTATAACTATAATGGATGGTCAGTCCTGTATAGTCTCATAACATGGTTATAACTATAATGGATGGTCAGTCCTGTATAGCCTCATAACATGGTTATAACTATAATGGATGGTCAGTCCTGTATAGCCTCATAACATGGTTATAACTATAATGGATGGTCAGTCCTGTATAGCCTCATAACATGGTTATAACTATAATGGATGGTCAGTCCTGTATAGCCTCATAACATGGTTATAACTATAATGGATGGTCAGTCCTGTATAGCCTCATAACATGGTTATAACTATAATGGATGGTCAGTCCTGTATAGCCTCATAACATGGTTATAACTATAATGTTGATGGATGGTCAGTCCTGTATAGCCTCATAACATGGTTATAACTATAATGTTGATATCATGGATGGTCAGTCCTGTATAGCCTCATAACATGGTTATAACTATAATGTTGATATCATGGATGGTCAGTCCTGTATAGCCTCATAACATGGTTATAACTATAATGGATGGTCAGTCCTGTATAGCCTCATAACATGGTTATAACTATAATGGATGGTCAGTCCTGTATAGTCTCATAACATGGTTATAACTATAATGGATGGTCAGTCCTGTATAGCCTCATAACATGGTTATAACTATAATGGATGGTCAGTCCTGTATAGCCTCATAACATGGTTATAACTATAATGGATGGTCAGTCCTGTATAGCCTCATAACATGGTTATAACTATAATGGATGGTCAGTCCTGTATAGCCTCATAACATGGTTATAACTATAATGGATGGTCAGTCCTGTATAGCCTCATAACATGGTTATAACTATAATGGATGGTCAGTCCTGTATAGTCTCATAACATGGTTATAACTATAATGGATGGTCAGTCCTGTATAGCCTCATAACATGGTTATAACTATAATGGATGGTCAGTCCTGTATAGCCTCATAACATGGTTATAACTATAAGGTTGATATCATGGATGGTCAGTCCTGTATAGCCTCATAACATGGTTATAACTATAATGTTGATGGATGGTCAGTCCTGTATAGCCTCATAACATGGTTATAACTATAATGTTGATATCATGGATGGTCAGTCCTGTATAGCCTCATAACATGGTTATAACTATAATGTTGATGGATGGTCAGTCCTGTATAGCCTCATAACATGGTTATAACTATAATGTTGATATCATGGATGGTCAGTCCTGTATAGCCTCATAACATGGTTATAACTATAATGTTGATGGATGGTCAGTCCTGTATAGCCTCATAACATGGTTATAACTATAATGTTGATGGATGGTCAGTCCTGTATAGCCTCATAACATGGTTATAACTATAATGTTGATATCATGGATGGTCAGTCCTGTATAGCCTCATAACATGGTTATAACTATAATGTTGATATCATGGATGGTCAGTCCTGTATAGCCTCATAACATGGTTATAACTATAATGTTGATGGATGGTCAGTCCTGTATAGCCTCATAACATGGTTATAACTATAATGTTGATATCATGGATGGTCAGTCCTGTATAGCCTCATAACATGGTTATAACTATAATGGATGGTCAGTCCTGTATAGCCTCATAACATGGTTATAACTATCATGGATGGTCAGTCCTGTATAGCTTCATAACATGGTTATAACTATAATGTTGATATCATGGATGGTCAGTCCTGTATAGTCTCATAACATGGTTATAACTATAATGTTGATATCATGGATGGTCAGTCCTGTATAGCCTCATAACATGGTTATAACTATAATGTTGATGGATGGTCAGTCCTGTATAGCCTCATAACATGGTTATAACTATAATGTTGATATCATGAATGGTCAGTCCTGTATAGCCTCATAACATGGTTATAACTATAATGTTGATATCATGAATGGTCAGTCCTGTATAGCCTCATAACATGGTTATAGCTATAATGTTGATGGATGGTCAGTCCTGTATAGCCTCATAACATGGTTATAACTATAATGTTGATGGATGGTCAGTCCTGTATAGCCTCATAACATGGTTATAACTATAATGTTGATATCATGAATGGTCAGTCCTGTATAGCCTCATAACATGGTTATAACTATAATGTTGATATCATGAATGGTCAGTCCTGTATAGCCTCATAACATGGTTATAGCTATAATGTTGATGGATGGTCAGTCCTGTATAGTCTCATAACATGGTTATAACTATAATGGATGGTCAGTCCTGTATAGCCTCATAACATGGTTATAACTATAATGGATGGTCAGTCCTGTATAGTCTCATAACATGGTTATAACTATAATGGATGGTCAGTCCTGTATAGCCTCATAACATGGTTATAACTATAATGTTGATATTGATGGATGGTCAGTCCTGTATAGCCTCATAACATGGTTATAACTATAATGTTGATATTGATGGATGGTCAGTCCTGTATAGCCTCATAACATGGTTATAACTATAATGGATGGTCAGTCCTGTATAGCCTCATAACATGGTTATAACTATAATGTTGATGGATGGTCAGTCCTGTATAGCCTCATAACATGGTTATAACTATAATGGATGGTCAGTCCTGTATAGCCTCATAACATGGTTATAACTATAATGGATGGTCAGTCCTGTATAGCCTCATAACATGGTTATAACTATAATGGATGGTCAGTCCTGTATAGCCTCATAACATGGTTATAACTATAATGGATGGTCAGTCCTGTATAGTCTCATAACATGGTTATAACTATAATGTTGATGGATGGTCAGTCCTGTATAGCCTCATAACATGGTTATAACTATAATGGATGGTCAGTCCTGTATAGCCTCATAACATGGTTATAACTATGATGGATGGTCAGTCCTGTATAGCCTCATAACATGGTTATAACTATAATGGATGGTCAGTCCTGTATAGCCTCATAACATGGTTATAACTATAATGGATGGTCAGTCCTGTATAGCCTCATAACATGGTTATAACTATGATGGATGGTCAGTCCTGTATAGCCTCATAACATGGTTAATGGATGGTCAGTCCTGTATAGCCTCATAACATGGTTATAACTATAATGGATGGTCAGTCCTGTATAGCCTCATAACATGGTTATAACTATAAATGGATGGTCAGTCCTGTATAGCCTCATAACATGGTTATAACTATATGGTTATAACTTGATGGATGGTCAGTCCTGTATAGCCTCATAACATGGTTATAACTATAATGGATGGTCAGTCCTGTATAGCCTCATAACATGGTTATAACTATGATGGATGGTCAGTCCTGTATAGCCTCATAACATGGTTATAACTATAATGGATGGTCAGTCCTGTATAGCCTCATAACATGGTTATAACTATAATGGATGGTCAGTCCTGTATAGCCTCATAACATGGTTATAACTATAATGTTGATATCATGGATGGTCAGTCCTGTATAGCCTCATAACATGGTTATAACTATAATGTTGATATCATGGATGGTCAGTCCTGTATAGCCTCATAACATGGTTATAACTATAATGTTGATGGATGGTCAGTCCTGTATAGCCTCATAACATGGTTATAACTATAATGTTGATATCATGGATGGTCAGTCCTGTATAGCCTCATAACATGGTTATAACTATAATGTTGATGGATGGTCAGTCCTGTATAGCCTCATAACATGGTTATAACTATAATGTTGATATCATGGATGGTCAGTCCTGTATAGCCTCATAACATGGTTATAACTATAATGTTGATATCATGGATGGTCAGTCCTGTATAGCCTCATAACATGGTTATAACTATAATGGATGGTCAGTCCTGTATAGCCTCATAACATGGTTATAACTATAATGGATGGTCAGTCCTGTATAGCCTCATAACATGGTTATAACTATAATGGATGGTCAGTCCTGTATAGCCTCATAACATGGTTATAACTATAATGGATGGTCAGTCCTGTATAGCCTCATAACATGGTTATAACTATAATGGATGGTCAGTCCTGTATAGTCTCATAACATGGTTATAACTATAATGGATGGTCAGTCCTGTATAGCCTCATAACATGGTTATAACTATAATGGATGGTCAGTCCTGTATAGCCTCATAACATGGTTATAACTATAATGGATGGTCAGTCCTGTATAGCCTCATAACATGGTTATAACTATAATGGATGGTCAGTCCTGTATAGCCTCATAACATGGTTATAACTATAATGGATGGTCAGTCCTGTATAGCCTCATAACATGGTTATAACTATAATGGATGGTCAGTCCTGTATAGCCTCATAACATGGTTATAACTATAATGTTGATGGATGGTCAGTCCTGTATAGCCTCATAACATGGTTATAACTATAATGTTGATATCATGGATGGTCAGTCCTGTATAGCCTCATAACATGGTTATAACTATAATGTTGATATCATGGATGGTCAGTCCTGTATAGCCTCATAACATGGTTATAACTATAATGGATGGTCAGTCCTGTATAGCCTCATAACATGGTTATAACTATAATGGATGGTCAGTCCTGTATAGTCTCATAACATGGTTATAACTATAATGGATGGTCATATAGCCTCATAACATGGTTATAACTATAATGGATGGTCAGTCCTGTATAGCCTGGTTATAACTATAATGGATGGTTATAACTATAATGGATGGTCAGTCCTGTATAGCCTCATAACATGGTTATAACTATAATGGATGGTCAGTCCTGTATAGCCTCATAACATGGTTATAACTATAATGGATGGTCAGTCCTGTATAGCCTCATAACATGGTTATAACTATAATGGATGGTCAGTCCTGTATAGCCTCATAACATGGTTATAACTATAATGGATGGTCAGTCCTGTATAGCCTCATAACATGGTTATAACTATAATGGATGGGTCAGCCTCATAACATGGTTATAACTATAATATCAGTCCTGTAGCATAACATGTTATAACTATAATGGATCATAACATAGCCTCATAACATGGTTATAACTATAAATGGATGGTCAGTCCTGTATAGCCTCATAACATGGTTATAACTATAATGGATGGTCAGTCCTGTATAGCCTCATAACATGGTTATAACTATAATGGATGGTCAGTCCTGTATAGCCTCATAACATGGTTATAACTATAATGTTGATGGATGGTCAGTCCTGTATATAATGGATGGTCAGTCCTGTATAGCCTCATAACATGGTTATAACTATAATGGATGGTCAGTCCTGTATAGCCTCATAACATGGTTATAACTATAATGGATGGTCAGTCCTGTATAGCCTCATAACATGGTTATAACTATAATGGATGGTCAGTCCTGTATAGCCTCATAACATGGTTATAACTATAATGGATGGTCAGTCCTGTATAGCCTCATAACATGGTTATAACTATAATGGATGGTCAGTCCTGTATAGCCTCATAACATGGTTATAACTATAATGGATGGTCAGTCCTGTATAGCCTCATAACATGGTTATAACTATAATGGATGGTCAGTCCTGTATAGCCTCATAACATGGTTATAACTATAATGGATGGTCAGTCCTGTATAGCCTCATAACATGGTTATAACTATAATGGATGGTCAGTCCTGTATAGCCTCATAACATGGTTATAACTATAATGGATGGTCAGTCCTGTATAGCCTCATAACATGGTTATAACTATAATGGATGGTCAGTCCTGTATAGCCTCATAACATGGTTATAACTATAATGGATGGTCAGTCCTGTATAGCCTCATAACATGGTTATAACTATAATGGATGGTCAGTCCTGTATAGCCTCATAACATGGTTATAACTATAATGGATGGTCAGTCCTGTATAGCCTCATAACATGGTTATAACTATAATGGATGGTCAGTCCTGTATAGCCTCATAACATGGTTATAACTATAATGGATGGTCAGTCCTGTATAGCCTCATAACATGGTTATAACTATAATGGATGGTCAGCCTCATAACATGGTTATAACTATAATGGAGCCTCATAACATGGTTATAACTATAATGGATGGTCAGTCCTGTATAGCCTCATAACATGGTTATAACTATAATGGATGGTCAGTCCTGTATAGCCTCATAACATGGTTATAACTATAATGGATGGTCAGTCCTGTATAGCCTCATAACATGGTTATAACTATAATGGATGGTCAGTCCTGTATAGCCTCATAACATGGTTATAACTATAATGGATGGTCAGTCCTGTATAGCCTCATAACATGGTTATAACTATAATGGATGGTCAGTCCTGTATAGCCTCATAACATGGTTATAACTATAATGGATGGTCAGTCCTGTATAGCCTCATAACATGGTTATAACTATAATGGATGGTCAGTCCTGTATAGCCTCATAACATGGTTATAACTATAATGGATGGTCAGTCCTGTATAGCCTCATAACATGGTTATAACTATAATGGATGGTCAGTCCTGTATAGCCTCATAACATGGTTATAACTATAATGGATGGTCAGTCCTGTATAGCCTCATAACATGGTTATAACTATAATGGATGGTCAGTCCTGTATAGCCTCATAACATGGTTATAACTATAATGGATGGTCAGTCCTGTATAGCCTCATAACATGGTTATAACTATAATGGATGGTCAGTCCTGTATAGCCTCATAACATGGTTATAACTATAATGGATGGTCAGTCCTGTATAGCCTCATAACATGGTTATAACTATAATGGATGGTCAGTCCTGTATAGCCTCATAACATGGTTATAACTATAATGGATGGTCAGTCCTGTATAGCCTCATAACATGGTTATAACTATAATGGATGGTCAGTCCTGTATAGCCTCATAACATGGTTATAACTATAATGGATGGTCAGTCCTGTATAGCCTCATAACATGGTTATAACTATAATGGATGGTCAGTCCTGTATAGCCTCATAACATGGTTATAACTATAATGGATGGTCAGTCCTGTATAGCCTCATAACATGGTTATAACTATAATGGATGGTCAGTCCTGTATAGCCTCATAACATGGTTATAACTATAATGGATGGTCAGTCCTGTATAGCCTCATAACATGGTTATAACTATAATGGATGGTCAGTCCTGTATAGCCTCATAACATGGTTATAACTATAATGGATGGTCAGTCCTGTATAGCCTCATAACATGGTTATAACTATAATGGATGGTCAGTCCTGTATAGCCTCATAACATGGTTATAACTATAATGGATGGTCAGTCCTGTATAGCCTCATAACATGGTTATAACTATAATGGATGGTCAGTCCTGTATAGCCTCATAACATGGTTATAACTATAATGGATGGTCAGTCCTGTATAGCCTCATAACATGGTTATAACTATAATGGATGGTCAGTCCTGTATAGCCTCATAACATGGTTATAACTATAATGGATGGTCAGTCCTGTATAGCCTCATAACATGGTTATAACTATAATGGATGGTCTGTATAGCCTCATAACATGGTTATAACTATAATGGATGGTCAGTCCTGTATAGCCTCATAACATGGTTATAACTATAATGGATGGTCAGTCCTGTATAGCCTCATAACATGGTTATAACTATAATGGATGGTCAGTCCTGTATAGCCTCATAACATGGTTATAACTATAATGGATGGTCAGTCCTGTATAGCCTCATAACATGGTTATAACTATAATGGATGGTCAGTCCTGTATAGCCTCATAACATGGTTATAACTATAATGGATGGTCAGTCCTGTATAGCCTCATAACATGGTTATAACTATAATGGATGGTCAGTCCTGTATAGCCTCATAACATGGTTATAACTATAATGGAATGTTGATATAACTATAATGGATGGTCAGTCCTGTATAGCCTCATAACATGGTTATAACTATAATGTTGATAATGGATGGTCAGTCCTGTATAGCCTCATAACATGGTTATAACTATAATGGATGGTCAGTCCTGTATAATCTCATAACATGGTTATAACTATAATGGATGGTCAGTAAAACAGCTGCATATTATCTATAAGATATCAAAGTGTAAAGGTAAACAATGGGCCTGTAGCAAATGCAGCATATTGCATTCATTTATCACATGTAAATAGCACTTTTCAGTAGTGCTCAAAGCCATTCCACTAGCGCAGCATTTATTTTCAACCCGAATCAATGAGCCCAATCAGTCCTCCATGACAACTAAATCATAAACAACAGACCGTTCCGTTCTGCCTGCTGGCTAATAAGTCCTTAGTTTTGAGGTCATACTCAGGTAAAACAATTTGGCTAATCTATACTTCCATATTTCCAAGTCCTGTTCTTGAAGATCAAGGGGTTTAACATTTATTGGAGTGACTGGAATTGATTTATCCTGCAATTAGACGTCGTTCAATTGGTAACATACATTTTCTGTCTTCTTCTAATGCCTCTTAAACTGAATGGATTACAACGTAATCTAAAAGTAACTGAATGTAATCAGATTACGTTAATGAGTAACTGCTCTCCTTCTGAATGTGGTCTGCATTCTAGTGCCATTCGTGTCTCTACAATATAGAGTTTATGACTCAATCACATCAACCACATTTATAGTATCCAATTGGACTTTACTCCTGATCGGCTACTAACAGCTTACTACACAACATCAAAATCAAATCAAATTTTATTGGTCACATACACATGGTTAGCCGATGTTATTGGTCACATACACATGGTTAGCAGATGTTATTGGTCACATACACACGGTTAGCAGATGTTATTGCGAGTGTAGCAAAATGCTTGTGCTCCTTGCAGATACACACAAATGTAAAGGGATGGAATAAGAATATGTACATGATAAATATATGGATGAGAGATGGCCGAGCGGCATAGGCAGGATGCAGTAGATGGTATAAAATACAGTATATACATATGAGATGAGTAATGTAGGGTATTCTCATTATATTAAGTGACATTATTTAAAGTGACTCGTGATACATTTATTGGTGATGATGACTGCTGAGTGATGGTGACTGCTGAGTGATGGTGACTGCTGAGTGATGGTGACTGCTGAGTGATGGGTAATGGTGACTGCTGAGTGATGGTGACTGCTGAGTGATGGGTAATGGTGACTGCTGAGTGATGGTGACTGCTGAGTGATGGTGACTGCTGAGTGATGGGTAATGGTGACTGCTGAGTGATGGTGACTGCTGAGTGATGGGTAATGGTGACTGCTGAGTGATGGTGACTGCTGAGTGATGGGTAATGGTGACTGCTGAGTGATGGGTAATGGTGACTGCTGAGTGATGGTGACTGCTGAGTGATGGGTAATGGTGACTGCTGAGTGATGGTGACTGCTGAGTGATGGGTGATGGTGACTGCTGAGTGATGGGTAATGGTGACTGCTGAGTAATGTGTAATGGTGACTGCTGAGTGATGGGTAATGGTGACTGCTGAGTGATGGTGACTGCTGAGTGACGGTGACTGCTGAGTGATGGGTTGTGGTGACTGCTGAGTGATGGTGACTGCTGAGTGACGGTGACTGCTGAGTGATGGGTTGTGGTGACTGCTGAGTGATGGGTAATGGTGACTGCTGAGTGATGGGTAATGGTGACTGCTGAGTGATGGTGACTGCTGAGTGATGGGTAATGGTGACTGCTGAGTGATGGTGACTGCTGAGTGATGGGTAATGGTGACTGCTGAGTGATGGTGACTGCTGAGTGATGGTGACTGCTGAGTGATGGGTAATGGTGACTGCTGAGTGATGGTGACTGCTGAGTGATGGTGACTGCTGAGTGATGGTGACTGCTGAGTGATGGGTAATGGTGACTGCTGAGTGATGGGTAATGGTGTCTGCTGAGTGATGTGTAATGGTGACTGCTGAGTGATGTGTAATGGTGACTGCTGTGTAATGGTGACTGCTGAGTGATGTGTAATGGTGACTGCTGAGTGATGTGTAATGGTGACTGCTGAGTGATGTGTAATGGTGACTGCTGAGTGATGTGTAATGGTGACTGCTGAGTGATGTGTAATGGTGACTGCTGAGTGATGTGTAATGGTGACTGCTGAGTGATGTGTAATGGTGTCTGCTGAGTGATGTGGAATGGTGACTGCTGTGTAATGGTGACTGCTGAGTGATGTGTAATGGTGACTGCTGAGTGATGTGTAATGGTGACTGCTGAGTGATGTGTAATGGTGACTGCTGTGTAATGGTCACTGCTGAGTGATGTGTAATGGTGACTGCTGAGTGATGGGTAATGGTGACTGCTGTGTAATGGTGACTGCTGAGTGATGTGTAATGGTGACTGCTGAGTGATGGGTAATGGTGACTGCTGAGTAATGTGTAATGGTGACTGCTGAGTGATGGGTAATGGTGACTGCTGAGTGATGGTGACTGCTGAGTGACGGTGACTGCTGAGTGATGGGTTGTGGTGACTGCTGAGTGATGGTGACTGCTGAGTGACGGTGACTGCTGAGTGATGGGTTGTGGTGACTGCTGAGTGATGGGTAATGGTGACTGCTGAGTGATGGGTAATGGTGACTGCTGAGTGATGGTGACTGCTGAGTGATGGGTAATGGTGACTGCTGAGTGATGGTGACTGCTGAGTGATGGGTAATGGTGACTGCTGAGTGATGGTGACTGCTGAGTGATGGTGACTGCTGAGTGATGGGTAATGGTGACTGCTGAGTGATGGTGACTGCTGAGTGATGGTGACTGCTGAGTGATGGTGACTGCTGAGTGATGGGTAATGGTGACTGCTGAGTGATGGGTAATGGTGTCTGCTGAGTGATGTGTAATGGTGACTGCTGAGTGATGTGTAATGGTGACTGCTGTGTAATGGTGACTGCTGAGTGATGTGTAATGGTGACTGCTGAGTGATGTGTAATGGTGACTGCTGAGTGATGTGTAATGGTGACTGCTGAGTGATGTGTAATGGTGACTGCTGAGTGATGTGTAATGGTGACTGCTGAGTGATGTGTAATGGTGACTGCTGAGTGATGTGTAATGGTGTCTGCTGAGTGATGTGGAATGGTGACTGCTGTGTAATGGTGACTGCTGAGTGATGTGTAATGGTGACTGCTGAGTGATGTGTAATGGTGACTGCTGAGTGATGTGTAATGGTGACTGCTGTGTAATGGTCACTGCTGAGTGATGTGTAATGGTGACTGCTGAGTGATGGGTAATGGTGACTGCTGTGTAATGGTGACTGCTGAGTGATGTGTAATGGTGACTGCTGAGTGATGTGTAATGGTGACTGCTGAGTGATGGGTAATGGTGACTGCATTGTAATGGTGACTGCTGAGTGGTGTGTAATGGTGACTGCTGAGTGATGTGTAATGGTGACTGCTGAGTGATGTGTAATGGTGACTGCTGAGTGATGGGTAATGGTGACTGCTGAGTGATGGGTAATGGTGACTGCTGAGTGATGGGTAATGGTGACTGCTGAGTGATGGTGACTGCTGAGTGATGTGTAATGGTGACTGCTGAGTGATGGTGACTGCTGAGTGATGGGTAATGGTGACTGCTGAGTGATGATGACTGCTGAGTGATGGTGACTGCTGAGTGATGGTGACTGCTGAGTGATGGTTAGGGTTAGGGTTAGGGTTAGTCTATGGTAACTATACCTGAACCCTAACCCTAACCCTAACCCTAACCCTAACCCTAACCCTAACCCTAACCCTAACCCTAACCCTAATGTTGGTGAGTTGTAAGAGAACACTCCTTCCTCCACATTAAAATGATTTAAAAAGTCCCATCTCTCCCCTGTGCTCTTAATCATCTTCTGTACCAGACAGTGCTGATCCTTAGCCAGTCTCTCTGAATAATGTATCAGTGGTACATAGACTATTGCATTGGGGAAGACCTCCTCACTAGTCCTCAACAGTTGCTGTAACTGCTTCCACGATGTCGTCAGCCACTTGCCTCCCGAAACAATTGTTGAGTCCTACAGTCCTACAGTCCTACAGTCCTACAGTCCTACAGTCCTACAGTCCTACAGTCCTACACTACCTTCTCTGTCATTGGGTTTGGTTGGAGGTTCTTGAAAACACTGTTAATATGATAGAAGGTGGCCCCGGGGAAGCGATCCACCTGTAAATGAGAATTTTAAAAATCTGAAATGGATGTTACATTAGAATCCCACACAATCACTGTTGGTTTATCTATTTATCTATCCTGAATCTTCATCTCTGACCTAGGGTGTCATAGGTTCCAGACCTGATTCTTTACCTGATGATGTTTAACTGAAGATGTTTATCTGGTGTTTACCTGACGGTGTTTACCTGATGATTCTCCAGCCATCACAGCTCAATATAAACAGGAGAACAACTTCCTGTTGGCCAGCACCATGACTGGCACTCTGCTGCCTCCCTGTGGTCATCTGGGAGAACTGCAGCCTCTGGAAACTGGTTACCGAACAGTGTGAAGATACTGTAGGATTCTCCAGCAATCACAGCTCAATATAAACAGGAGAAACACTTCCTGCAGTAACAGCTCATAGTCTGTTTATTACCAGCAGCATTATCACCTGTCTAGTCTATGGTAACTACACCTGTCAACTGTCTAGTCTATGGTAACTACACCTGTCTAGTCTATGGTAACTACACCTGTCTAGTCTATGGTAACTACACCTCTCACCTGTCTAGTCTATGGTAACTATACCTGTCTAGTCTATGGTAACTACACCTGTCTAGTCTATGGTAACTACACCTGTCTAGTCTATGGTAACTACACCTCTCACCTGTCTAGTCTATGGTAACTATACCTGTCAACTGTCTAGTCTATGGTAACTATACCTCTCAACTGTCTAGTCTATGGTAACTACACCTGTCTAGTCTATGGTAACTACACCTGTCTAGTCTATGGTAACTACACCTGTCTAGTCTATGGTAACTACACCTCTCACCTGTCTAGTCTATGGTAACTATACCTGTCAACTGTCTAGTCTATGGTAACTACAGCTCTCACCTGTCTAGTCTATGGTAACTACACCTGTCTAGTCTATGGTAACTACACCTGTCTAGTCTATGGTAACTACACCTGTCTAGTCTATGGTAACTACACCTGTCTAGTCTATGGTAACTACACCTGTCTAGTCTATGGTAACTACACCTGTCTAGTCTATGGTAACTACACCTGTCAACTGTCTAGTCTATGGTAACTACACCTGTCTAGTCTATGGTAACTACACCTGTCAACTGTCTAGTCTATGGTAACTACACCTGTCTAGTCTATGGTAACTACACCTGTCTAATCTATGGTAACTACACCTGTCTAGTCTATGGTAACTATACCTGTCAACTGTCTAGTCTATGGTAACTACACCTGTTTAGTCTATGGTAACTACACCTGTCTAGTCTATGGTAACTACACCTGTCTAGTCTATGGTAACTACACCTGTCTAGTCTATGGTAACTACACCTGTCTAGTCTATGGTAACTACACCTGTCTAGTCTATGGTAAATACACCTGTCTAGTCTATGGTAACTACACCTGTCTAGTCTATGGTAACTACACCTGTCTAGTCTATGGTAACTATACCTGTCTAGTCTATGGTAACTACACCTGCCTAGTCTATGGTAACTATACCTGTCACCTGTCTAGTCTATGGTAACTACACCTGTCTAGTCTATGGTAACTACACCTGTCTAGTCTATGGTAACTACACCTGTCTAGTCTATGGTAACTACACCTGTCTAGTCTATGGTAACTACACCTGTCTAGTCTATGGTAACTACACCTGTCAACTGTCTAGTCTATGGTAACTACACCTGTCTAGTCTATGGTAACTACACCTGTCTAGTCTATGGTAACTACACCTGTCAACTGTCTAGTCTATGGTAACTACACCTGTCTAGTCTATGGTAACTACACCTGTCTAGTCTATGGTAACTACACCTGTCTAGTCTATGGTAACTATACCTGTCAACTGTCTAGTCTATGGTAACTACACCTGTCTAGTCTATGGTAACTACAACTGTCTAGTCTATGGTAACTACACCTGTCTAGTCTATGGTAACTACACCTGTCTAGTCTATGGTAACTACACCTGTCTAGTCTATGGTAACTACACCTGTCTAGTCTATGGTAACTACCTGTCACCTGTCTAGTCTATGGTAACTACACCTGTCTAGTCTATGGTAACTACACCTGTCTAGTCTATGGTAACTACACCTGTCTAGTCTATGGTAACTACACCTGTCTAGTCTATGGTAACTACACCTGTCTAGTCTATGCTAACTACACCTGTCTAGTCTATGGTAACTACACCTGTCTAGTCTATGGTAACTACACCTGTCTAGTCTATGGTAACTACACCTGTCAACTGTCTAGTCTATGGTAACTACACCTGTCTAGTCTATGGTAACTACACCTGCCAACTGTCTAGTCTATGGTAACTACACCTGTCTAGTCTATGGTAACTACACCTGTCTAGTCTATGGTAACTACACCTGTCTAGTCTATGGTAACTACACCTGTCTAGTCTATGGTAACTACACCTGCCAACTGTCTAGTCTATGGTAACTACACCTGTCTACTCTATGGTAACTACACCTGTCTAGTCTATGGTAACTACACCTGTCTAGTCTATGGTAACTACACCTGCCAACTGTCTAGTCTATGGTAACTACACCTGTCTAGTCTATGGTAACTACACCTGTCTAGTCTATGGTAACTACACCTGTCTAGTCTATGGTAACTACACCTGTCTAGTCTATGGTAACTACACCTGCCAACTGTCTAGTCTATGGTAACTACACCTGTCTAGTCTATGGTAACTACACCTGTCTAGTCTATGGTAACTACACCTGTCTAGTCTATGGTAACTACACCTGTCTAGTCTATGGTAACTACACCTGTCAACTGTCTAGTCTATGGTAACTACACCTGTCTAGTCTATGGTAACTACACCTGTCTAATCTATGGTAACTACACCTGTCTAGTCTATGGTAACTATACCTGTCAACTGTCTAGTCTATGGTAACTACACCTGTCTAGTCTATGGTAACTACACCTGTCTAGTCTATGGTAACTACACCTGTCTAGTCTATGGTAACTACACCTGTCTAGTCTATGGTAACTACACCTGTCTAGTCTATGGTAACTACACCTGTCTATTCTATGGTAACTACACCTGTCTAGTCTATGGTAACTACACCTGTCTAGTCTATGGTAACTACACCTGTCTAGTCTATGGTAACTATACCTGTCTAGTCTATGGTAACTACACCTGCCTAGTCTATGGTAACTATACCTGTCACCTGTCTAGTCTATGGTAACTACACCTGTCTAGTCTATGGTAACTACACCTGTCTAGTCTATGGTAACTACACCTGTCTAGTCTATGGTAACTACACCTGTCTAGTCTATGGTAACTACACCTGTCTAGTCTATGGTAACTACACCTGTCAACTGTCTAGTCTATGGTAACTACACCTGTCTAGTCTATGGTAACTACACCTGTCTAGTCTATGGTAACTACACCTGTCAACTGTCTAGTCTATGGTAACTACACCTGTCTAGTCTATGGTAACTACACCTGTCTAGTCTATGGTAACTACACCTGTCTAGTCTATGGTAACTATACCTGTCAACTGTCTAGTCTATGGTAACTACACCTGTCTAGTCTATGGTAACTACACCTGTCTAGTCTATGGTAACTACACCTGTCTAGTCTATGGTAACTACACCTGTCTAGTCTATGGTAACTACACCTGTCTAGTCTATGGTAACTACACCTGTCTAGTCTATGGTAACTACACCTGTCTAGTCTATGGTAACTACACCTGTCTAGTCTATGGTAACTACACCTGTCTAGTCTATTGTAACTACACCTGTCAACTGTCTAGTCTATGGTAACTACACCTGTCTAGTCTATGGTAACTACACCTGCCAACTGTCTAGTCTATGGTAACTACACCTGTCTAGTCTATGGTAACTACACCTGTCTAGTCTATGGTAACTACACCTGTCTAGTCTATGGTAACTACACCTGTCTAGTCTATGGTAACTACACCTGCCAACTGTCTAGTCTATGGTAACTACACCTGTCTAGTCTATGGTAACTACACCTGTCTAGTCTATGGTAACTACACCTGTCTAGTCTATGGTAACTACACCTGTCAACTGTCTAGTCTATGGTAACTACACCTGTCAACTGTCTAGTCTATGGTAACTACACCTGCCAACTGTCTAGTCTATGGTAACTACACCTGTCTAGTCTATGGTAACTACACCTGTCTAGTCTATGGTAACTACACCTGTCTAGTCTATGGTAACTATACCTCTCAACTGTCTAGTCTATGGTAACTACACCTGTCTAGTCTATGGTAACTACACCTGTCTAGTCTATGGTAACTACACCTGTCAACTGTCTAGTCTATGGTAACTACACCTGTCTAGTCTATGGTAACTACACCTGTCTAGTCTATGGTAACTACACCTGTCTAGTCTATGGTAACTACACCTGTCTAGTCTATGGTAACTATACCTGTCACCTGTCTAGTCTATGGTAACTACACCTGTCTAGTCTATGGTAACTACACCTGTCTAGTCTATGGTAACTACACCTGTCTAGTCTATGGTAACTACACCTGTCTAGTCTATGGTAACTACACCTGTCTAGTCTATGGTAACTACACCTGTCAACTGTCTAGTCTATGGTAACTACACCTGTCTAGTCTATGGTAACTACACCTGTCTAGTCTATGGTAACTACACCTGTCAACTGTCTAGTCTATGGTAACTACACCTGTCTAGTCTATGGTAACTACACCTGTCTAGTCTATGGTAACTACACCTGTCTAGTCTATGGTAACTACACCTGTCAACTGTCTAGTCTATGGTAACTACACCTGTCTAGTCTATGGTAACTACAACTGTCTAGTCTATGGTAACTACACCTGTCTAGTCTATGGTAACTACACCTGTCTAGTCTATGGTAACTACACCTGTCTAGTCTATGGTAACTACACCTGTCTAGTCTATGGTAACTACACCTGTCTAGTCTATGGTAACTACACCTGTCTAGTCTATGGTAACTACACCTGTCTAGTCTATGGTAACTACACCTGTCAACTGTCTAGTCTATGGTAACTACACCTGTCTAGTCTATGGTAACTACACCTGCCAACTGTCTAGTCTATGGTAACTACACCTGTCTAGTCTATGGTAACTACACCTGTCTAGTCTATGGTAACTACACCTGTCTAGTCTATGGTAACTACACCTGTCTAGTCTATGGTAACTACACCTGCCAACTGTCTAGTCTATGGTAACTACACCTGTCTAGTCTATGGTAACTACACCTGTCTAGTCTATGGTAACTACACCTGTCTAGTCTATGGTAACTACACCTGTCAACTGTCTAGTCTATGGTAACTACACCTGTCAACTGTCTAGTCTATGGTAACTACACCTGCCAACTGTCTAGTCTATGGTAACTACACCTGTCTAGTCTATGGTAACTACACCTGTCTAGTCTATGGTAACTATACCTCTCAACTGTCTAGTCTATGGTAACTACACCTGTCTAGTCTATGGTAACTACACCTGTCTAGTCTATGGTAACTACACCTGTCAACTGTCTAGTCTATGGTAACTACACCTGTCTAGTCTATGGTAACTACACCTGTCTAGTCTATGGTAACTACACCTGTCTAGTCTATGGTAACTACACCTGTCTAGTCTATGGTAACTACACCTGTCTAGTCTATGGTAACTACACCTGTCTAGTCTATGGTAACTACACCTGTCTAGTCTATGGTAACTACACCTGTCTAGTCTATGGTAACTACACCTGTCTAGTCTATGGTAACTACACCTGTCTTGTCTATGGTAACTACACCTGTCTAGTCTATGGTAACTACACCTGTCTAGTCTATGGTAACTACACCTGTCTAGTCTATGGTAACTACACCTGTCTTGTCTATGGTAACTACACCTGTCTAGTCTATGGTAACTACACCTGTCTAGTCTATGGTAACTACACCTGTCTAGTCTATGGTAACTACACCTGTCTAGTCTATGGTAACTACACCTGTCTAGTCTATGGTAACTACACCTGTCAACTGTCTAGTCTATGGTAACTACACCTGTCTAGTCTATGGTAACTACACCTGCCAACTGTCTAGTCTATGGTAACTACACCTGTCTAGTCTATGGTAACTACACACCTGTCTAGTCTATGGTAACTACACCTGTCTAGTCTATGGTAACTACACCTGTCTAGTCTATGGTAACTACACCTGCCAACTGTCTAGTCTATGGTAACTACACCTGTCTAGTCTATGGTAACTACACCTGTCTAGTCTATGGTAACTACACCTGTCTAGTCTATGGTAACTACACCTGTCAACTGTCTAGTCTATGGTAACTACACCTGTCAACTGTCTAGTCTATGGTAACTACACCTGCCAACTGTCTAGTCTATGGTAACTACACCTGTCTAGTCTATGGTAACTACACCTGTCTAGTCTATGGTAACTACACCTCTCAACTGTCTAGTCTATGGTAACTACACCTGTCTAGTCTATGGTAACTACACCTGTCTAGTCTATGGTAACTACACCTGTCAACTGTCTAGTCTATGGTAACTACACCTGTCTAGTCTATGGTAACTACACCTGTCTAGTCTATGGTAACTACACCTGTCTAGTCTATGGTAACTACACCTGTCTAGTCTATGGTAACTACACCTAGTCTATGTCTACACCTGTCTAGTCTATGGTAACCTGTCTACACCTGTCTAGTCTATGGTAACTACACCTGTCTAGTCTATGGTAACTACACCTGTCTAGTCTATGGTAACTACACCTGTCTAGTCTATGGTAACTACACCTGTCTAGTCTATGGTAACTACACCTGTCTAGTCTATGGTAACTACACCTGTCTAGTCTATGGTAACTACACCTGTCTAGTCTATGGTAACTACACCTGTCTAGTCTATGGTAACTACACCTGTCTAGTCTATGGTAACTACACCTGTCTAGTCTATGGTAACTACACCTGTCTAGTCTATGGTAACTACACCTGTCTAGTCTATGGTAACTACACCTGTCTAGTCTATGGTAACTACACCTGTCTAGTCTATGGTAACTACACCTGTCTAGTCTATGGTAACTACACCTGTCTAGTCTATGGTAACTACACCTGTCTAGTCTATGGTAACTACACCTGTCTAGTCTATGGTAACTACACCTGTCTGTCTATGGTCTATGGTAACTACACCTGTCTAGTCTATGGTAACTACACCTGTCTAGTCTATGGTAACTACACCTGTCTAGTCTATGGTAACTACACCTGTCTAGTCTATGGTAACTACACCTGTCTAGTCTATGGTAACTACACCTGTCTAGTCTATGGTAACTACACCTGTCTAGTCTATGGTAACTACACCTGTCTAGTCTATGGTAACTACACCTGTCTAGTCTATGGTAACTACACCTGTCTAGTCTATGGTAACTACACCTGTCTAGTCTATGGTAACTACACCTGTCTAGTCTATGGTAACTACACCTGTCTAGTCTATGGTAACTACACCTGTCTAGTCTATGGTAACTACACCTGTCTAGTCTATGGTAACTACACCTGTCTAGTCTATGGTAACTACACCTGTCTAGTCTATGGTAACTACACCTGTCTAGTCTATGGTAACTACACCTGTCTAGTCTATGGTAACTACACCTGTCTAGTCTATGGTAACTACACCTGTCTAGTCTATGGTAACTACACCTGTCTGTCTAACTACACCTGTCTAGTCTATGGTAACTACACCTGTCTAGTCTAGTCTATGGTAACTACACCTGTCTAGTCTATGGTAACTACACCTGTCTAGTCTATGGTAACTACACCTGTCAACTGTCTAGTCTATGGTAACTACACCTGCCAACTGTCTAGTCTATGGAAGGTTAGTCATCCTTTGTGTATGTTTTAGTGTGAGTGAGTGAGTGAGTGAGTGAGTGAGTGAGTGAGTGAGTGAGTGAGTGAGTGAGTGAGTGAGTGAGTGAGTGAGTGAGTGAGTGAGTGAGTGAGTGAGTGAGTGAGTGAGTGAGTGTAGTTGCTCACCATGATCGTGGTGTGGTTGAGGTTGTGTTGTGTGTACTGTGGGGTCCACCACTATGATGTAGAGGAAGACCCTCTCAGTTTAGCGAGGTAGCAGGTTAGTCTGGGAAGACCCTCTCAGTCCAGCGAGGTAGCAGGTTAATCTGGGAAGACCCTCTCAGTCCAGCGAGGTAGCAGGTTAATCTGGGAAGACCCTCTCAGTCCAGCGAGGTATCAGGTTAGTCTGGGAAGACCCTCTCAGTCCAGTGTGGTAGCAGGTTTAGTCTGGGAAGTCCCTCTCAGTCCAGCGAGGTATCAGGTTAGGGAAGACACTATCAGTCCAGTGTGGTAGCAGGTTAATCTGGGAAGACCCTCTCAGTCCAGCATGGTAGCAGGTTAGTCTGGGAAGACCCTCTCAGTCCAGCGAGGTAGCAGGTTAATCTGGGAAGACCCTCTCAGTCCAGCATGGTAGCAGGTTAGTCTGGGAAGACCCTCTCAGTCCAGCGAGGTAGCAGGTTAGGGAAGACCCTCTCAGTCCAGCGAGGTAGCAGGTTAGTCTGGGAAGTCCCTCTCAGTCCAGCGTGGTAGCAGGTTAGTCTGGGAAGACCCTCTCAGTCCAGCGAGGTAGCAGGTTAGTCTGGGAAGACCCTCTCAGTCCAGCGAGGTAGCAGGTTAGTCTGGGAAGTCCCTCTCAGTCCAGCGAGGTAGCAGGTTAGGGAAGACCCTCTCAGTCCAGCGAGGTATCAGGTTAGTCTGGGAAGACCCTCTCAGTCCAGTGTGGTAGCAGGTTTAGTCTGGGAAGTCCCTCTCAGTCCAGCGAGGTATCAGGTTAGGGAAGACACTATCAGTCCAGTGTGGTAGCAGGTTAATCTGGGAAGACCCTCTCAGTCCAGCATGGTAGCAGGTTAGTCTGGGAAGACCCTCTCAGTCCAGCGAGGTAGCAGGTTAATCTGGGAAGACCCTCTCAGTCCAGCATGGTAGCAGGTTAGTCTGGGAAGACCCTCTCAGTCCAGCGAGGTAACAGGTTAGGGAAGACCCTCTCAGTCCAGCGAGGTAGCAGGTTAGTCTGGGAAGTCCCTCTCAGTCCAGCGTGGTAGCAGGTTAGTCTGGGAAGACCCTCTCAGTCCAGCGAGGTAGCAGGTTAGTCTGGGAAGACCCTCTCAGTCCAGCGAGGTAGCAGGTTAGTCTGGGAAGTCCCTCTCAGTCCAGCGAGGTAGCAGGTTTAGTCTGGGAAGTCCCTCTCAGTCCAGCGAGGTAGCAGGTTAGTCTGGGAAGACCCTCTCAGTCCAGCGAGGTAGCAGGTTAGTCTGGGAAGACCCTCTCAGTCCAGCGAGGTAGCAGGTTAGGGAAGACCCTCTCAGTCCAGCGAGGTAGCAGGTTAGTCTGGGAAGTCCCTCTCAGTCCAGCGTGGTAGCAGGTTAGTCTGGGAAGACCCTCTCAGTCCAGCGAGGTAGCAGGTTAGTCTGGGAAGACCCTCTCAGTCCAGCGAGGTAGCAGTTTAGGGAAGAACCTCTCAGTCCAGCGAGGTACCAGGTTAGTCTGGGAAGACACTCTCAGTCCAGCATGGTAGCAGGTTAGTCTGGGAAGACACTCACAGTCCAGCGAGGTAGCAGGTTAGTCTGGGAAGACCCTCTCAGTCCAGCGAGGTAGCAGCTTAGGGAAGACCCTCTCAGTCCAGCGAGGTAGCAGGTTAGGGAAGACCCTCTCAGTCCAGCGAGGTAGCAGGTTAGGGAAGACACTCTCAGTCCAGCATGGTAGCAGGTTAGTCTGGGAAGACCCTCTCAGTCCAGCGAGGTAGCAGGTTAATCTGGGAAGACCCTCTCAGTCCAGCATGGTAGCAGGTTAGTCTGGGAAGACCCTCTCAGTCCAGCGAGGTAGCAGGTTAGGGAAGACCCTCTCAGTCCAGCGAGGTAGCAGGTTAGTCTGGGAAGTCCCTCTCAGTCCAGCGTGGTAGCAGGTTAGTCTGGGAAGACCCTCTCAGTCCAGCGAGGTAGCAGGTTAGTCTGGGAAGACCCTCTCAGTCCAGCGAGGTAGCAGGTTAGTCTGGGAAGTCCCTCTCAGTCCAGCGAGGTAGCAGGTTAGGGAAGACCCTCTCAGTCCAGCGAGGTATCAGGTTAGTCTGGGAAGACCCTCTCAGTCCAGTGTGGTAGCAGGTTTAGTCTGGGAAGTCCCTCTCAGTCCAGCGAGGTATCAGGTTAGGGAAGACACTATCAGTCCAGTGTGGTAGCAGGTTAATCTGGGAAGACCCTCTCAGTCCAGCATGGTAGCAGGTTAGTCTGGGAAGACCCTCTCAGTCCAGCGAGGTAGCAGGTTAATCTGGGAAGACCCTCTCAGTCCAGCATGGTAGCAGGTTAGTCTGGGAAGACCCTCTCAGTCCAGCGAGGTAACAGGTTAGGGAAGACCCTCTCAGTCCAGCGAGGTAGCAGGTTAGTCTGGGAAGTCCCTCTCAGTCCAGCGTGGTAGCAGGTTAGTCTGGGAAGACCCTCTCAGTCCAGCGAGGTAGCAGGTTAGTCTGGGAAGACCCTCTCAGTCCAGCGAGGTAGCAGGTTAGTCTGGGAAGTCCCTCTCAGTCCAGCGAGGTAGCAGGTTTAGTCTGGGAAGTCCCTCTCAGTCCAGCGAGGTAGCAGGTTAGTCTGGGAAGACCCTCTCAGTCCAGCGAGGTAGCAGGTTAGTCTGGGAAGACCCTCTCAGTCCAGCGAGGTAGCAGGTTAGGGAAGACCCTCTCAGTCCAGCGAGGTAGCAGGTTAGTCTGGGAAGTCCCTCTCAGTCCAGCGTGGTAGCAGGTTAGTCTGGGAAGACCCTCTCAGTCCAGCGAGGTAGCAGGTTAGTCTGGGAAGACCCTCTCAGTCCAGCGAGGTAGCAGTTTAGGGAAGAACCTCTCAGTCCAGCGAGGTACCAGGTTAGTCTGGGAAGACACTCTCAGTCCAGCATGGTAGCAGGTTAGTCTGGGAAGACACTCACAGTCCAGCGAGGTAGCAGGTTAGTCTGGGAAGACCCTCTCAGTCCAGCGAGGTAGCAGCTTAGGGAAGACCCTCTCAGTCCAGCGAGGTAGCAGGTTAGGGAAGACCCTCTCAGTCCAGCGAGGTAGCAGGTTAGGGAAGACACTCTCAGTCCAGTGTGGTAGCATGCTAGTCTGGAAAGTCCCCCTCTGTCCAGCGAGGTAGCAGGTTAGGGAAGACCCTCTCAGTCCAGCGAGGTAGCAGGTTAGGGAAGACCCTCTCAGTCCAGCGAGGTAGCAGGTTAGTCTGGGAAGACACTCTCAGTCCAGTGTGGTAGCAGGTTAGTCTGGGAAGACACTCTCAGTCCAGTGTGGTAGCATGTTAGTCTGGGAAGTCCCTCTCAGTCCAGCGAGGTAGCAGGTTAGGGAAGACCCTCTCAGTCCAGCGAGGTAGCAGGTTAGGGAAGACACTCTCAGTCCAGTGTGGTAGCATGCTAGTCTGGGAAGTCCCCCTCTGTCCAGCGAGGTAGCAGGTTAGGGAAGACCCTCTCAGTCCAGCGAGGTAGCAGGTTAGGGAAGACCCTCTCAGTCCAGCGAGGTAGCAGGTTAGTCTGGGAAGACACTCTCAGTCCAGTGTGGTAGCAGGTTAGGGAAGACACTCTCAGTCCAGTGTGGTAGCATGTTAGGGAAGACACTCTCAGTCCAGTGTGGTAGCATGTTAGTCTGGGAAGACCCTCTCAGTCCAGCGTGGTAGAATGTTAGTCTGGGAAGACCCTCTCAGTCCAGCGTGGTAGCAGGTTAGGGAAGACACTCTCAGTCCAGCGAGGTAGCAGGTTAGTCTGGGAAAACCCTCTCAGTCCAGCGAGGTAGCAGGTTAGGGAAGACCCTCTCAGTCCAGCGAGGTAGCAGGTTAGGGAAGACACTCTCAGTCCAGCGAGGTAGAAGGTTAGTCTGGGAAGACCCTCTCAGTCCAGCGAGGTAGCAGGTTAGTCTGGGAAGACCCTCTCAGTCCAGCGAGGTAGCAGGTTAGTCTGGGAAGACCCTCTCAGTCCAGCGAGGTAGCAGGTTAGTCTGGGAAGACCCTCTCAGTCCAGCGAGGTAGCAGGTTAGGGAAGACCCTCTCAGTCCAGTGAGGTAGCAGGTTAGGGAAGTCCCTCTCAGTCCAGCGAGGTAGCAGGTTAGTCTGGGAAGTCCCTCTCAGTCCAGCGAGGTAGCAGGTTCAGTCTGGGAAGTCCCCCTCTGTCCAGCATGGTAGCAGGTTAGTCTGGGAAGACCCTCTCAGTCCAGCATGGTAGCAGGTTAGTCTGGGAAGACCCTCTCAGTCCAGCATGGTAGCAGGTTAGGGAAGACCCTCTCAGTCCAGCATGGTAGCAGGTTAGGGAAGACACTCTCAGTCCAGCGAGGTAGCAGGTTAGTCTGGGAAGACACTCTCAGTCCAGCGAGGTAGCAGGTTAGTCTGGGAAGACACTCTCAGTCCAGCGAGGTAGCAGGTTAGTCTGGGAAGTCCCTCTCAGTCCAGCGAGGTAGCAGGTTTAGTCTGGGAAGTCCCTCTCAGTCCAGCGAGGTAGCAGGTTAGGGAAGACCCTCTCAGTCCAGCGAGGTAGCAGGTTAGGGAAGACACTCTCAGTCCAGTGTGGTAGCATGTTAGTCTGGGAAGTCACTCTCAGTCCAGTGTGGTAGCAGGTTAGGGAAGACCCTCTCAGTCCAGCGAGGTAGCAGGTTAGGGAAGACACTCTCAGTCCAGTGTGGTAGCATGTTAGTCTGGGAAGACACTCTCAGTCCAGCGTGGTAGCATGTTAGTCTGGGAAGACACTCTCAGTCCAGTGTGGTAGAATGTTAGTCTGGGAAGACCCTCTCAGTCCAGCGTGGTAGCAGGTTAGGGAAGACACTCTCAGTCCAGTGTGGTAGCAGGTTAGTCTGGGAAAACCCTCTCAGTCCAGCGAGGTAGCAGGTTAGTCTGGGAAGACCCTCTCAGTCCAGCGAGGTAGCAGGTTAGGGAAGACCCTCTCAGTCCAGCGAGGTAGCAGGTTAGTCTGGGAAGACCCTCTCAGTCCAGCGAGGTAGCAAGTTAGTCTGGGAAGACCCTCTCAGTCCAGCGAGGTAGCAGGTTAGTCTGGGAAGACCCTCTCAGTCCAGCGAGGTAGCAGGTTAGGGAAGACCCTCTCAGTCCAGCGAGGTAGCAGGTTAGGGAAGTCCCTCTCAGTCCAGCGAGGTAGCAGGTTAGTCTGGGAAGTCCCTCTCAGTCCAGCGAGGTAGCAGGTTCAGTCTGGGAAGTCCCCCTCTGTCCAGCATGGTAGCAGGTTAGTCTGGGAAGACCCTCTCAGTCCAGCATGGTAGCAGGTTAGTCTGGGAAGACCCTCTCAGTCCAGCATGGTAGCAGATTAGTCTGGGAAGACCCTCTCAGTCCAGCGAGGTAGCAGGTTAGGGAAGACACTCTCAGTCCAGTGTGGTAGCAGGTTAGTCTGGGAAGTCCCTCTCAGTCCAGCGAGGTAGCAGGTTAGTCTGGGAAGACCCTCTCAGTCCAGCGAGGTAGCAGGTTAGGGAAGACCCTCTCAGTCCAGCGAGGTAGCAGGTTAGGGAAGACACTCTCAGTCCAGTGTGGTAGCAGGTTAGTCTGGGAAGTCCCTCTCAGTCCAGCGAGGTAGCAGGTTAGTCTGGGAAGACCCTCTCAGTCCAGCGAGGTAGCAGGTTAGGGAAGACACTCTCAGTCCAGTGATGAGACACCAGGAGGTTAAGCGATGACAATGTGGTGATGTTTTGCTTCATATCAACATTGTTAATCATGTTCTGTAGCTAGTTGGAGTGTGTCTCATCTGAAAAGGGTCGGAGTGTGTCTCATCTGAAAAGGGTCGGAGTGTGTCTCATCTGAAAAGGGTCGGAGTGTGTCTCATCTGAAAAGGGTCGGAGTGTGTCTCATCTGAAAAGGGTCGGAGTGTGTCTCATCTGAAAAGGGTCGGAGTGTGTCTCATCTGAAAAGGGTCGGAGTGTGTCTCATCTGAAAGGGTCGGGATAGCGTTGCCGGGAAGACAGACACACACCTGTTTCCATGCAGTCTTTATCTCGTTGACAAAATACCTCCCCGTCTCTCTCTCTCACGCACGGTTTACCAAGCGTTCATATGGAGACAGTCTGGATCTGTACAGTAGAGGGAAAGGTTAGGTAGGTAGACACACACAGGTTGTGTAGTTATTTAACAAAGAGGATGTAAGGACAAGCTACATATCGCAAGATATGCGTATTATCTAGCTACTGCAGAGGTCGAAACACACACAGTGGTCTACGGAGGGCCAGCTCAAATACAGACACATCAGCTGATCCAAGATCTGTGCCTAAGGGCTACATAGTCACTGGACAGG
>NC_060193.1:1278261-1288261 GCF_021184085.1 Oncorhynchus gorbuscha
CACTGTAGAGTAGACAGCAGAGTGAGTAGGTAGAGTAGACAGCAGAGTGAGTAGGTAGAGTGGACAGCAGAGTGAGTAGGTAGAGTAGACAGCAGAGTGAGTAGGTAGAGTGGACAGTAGAGTGGACAGCAGAGTGGACTGTAGAGTAGACAGCAGAGTGAGTAGGTAGAGTAGACAGCAGAGTGAGTAGGTAGAGTGGACAGCAGAGTGGACAGCAGAGTGAGTAGGTAGAGTGGACAGCAGAGTGAGTATGTAGAGTGGACAGCAGAGTGAGTAGGTAGAGTGGACAGCAGAGTGAGTAGGTAGAGTGGACAGCAGAGTGAGTAGGTAGAGTGGACAGTTGAGTGGACAGCAGAGTGAGTAGGTAGAGTGGACAGTAGAGTGGACAGTAGAGTGGACAGCAGAGTGAGTAGGTAGAGTGGACAGTAGAGTGGACAGCAGAGTGAGTAGGTAGAGTGGACAGTAGAGTGGACAGTAGAGTGGACAGCAGAGTGAGTAGGTAGAGTGGACAGTAGAGTGGACAGTAGAGTGGATAGCAGAGTGGACAGCAGAGTGGACAGCAGAGTGAGTAGGTAGAGTGGACAGCAGAGTGAGTAGGTAGAGTGGACAGCAGAGTGAGTAGGTAGAGTGGACAGTAGAGTGGACAGCAGAGTGAGTAGGTAGAGTGGACAGTAGAGTGGACAGTAGAGTGAGTAGGTAGAGTGGACAGCAGAGTGAGTAGGTAGAGTGGACAGCAGAGTGAGTAGGTAGAGTGGACAGTAGAGTGGACAGCAGAGTGAGTAGGTAGAGTGGACAGCAGAGTGAGTAGGTAGAGTGGACAGCAGAGTGAGTAGGTAGAGTGGACAGTAGAGTGGACAGTAGAGTGGATAGCAGAGTGGACAGCAGAGTGGACAGCAGAGTGAGTAGGTAGAGTGGACAGCAGAGTGAGTAGGTAGAGTGGACAGTAGAGTGGATAGCAGAGTGGACAGCAGAGTGAGTAGGTAGAGTGGACAGTAGAGTGGACAGTAGAGTGGATAGCAGAGTGAGTAGGTAGAGTGGACAGTAGAGTGGATAGCAGAGTGGATAGCAGAGTGGACAGCAGAGAGAGTAGGTAGAGTGGACAGCAGAGTGAGTAGGTAGAGTGGACAGTAGAGTGGACAGCAGAGTGGACAGCAGAGAGAGTAGGTAGAGTGGACAGCAGAGTGGACAGCAGAGTGAGTAGGTAGAGTAGACAGCAGAGTGAGTAGGTAGAGTGGTCAGCAGAGTGAGTAGGTAGAGTGGACAGTAGAGTGAGTAGGTAGAGTGGACAGTAGAGTGGACAGTAGAGTGGATAGCAGAGTGGACAGCAGAGTGGACAGCAGAGTGAGTAGGTAGAGTGGACAGCAGAGTGAGTATGTAGAGTGGACAGTAGAGTGAGTAGGTAGAGTGGACAGTAGAGTGGACAGCAGAGTGAGTAAGTAGAGTGGACAGCAGAGTGAGTAGGTAGAGTGGACAGCAGAGTGAGTAGGTAGAGTGGACAGCAGAGTGAGTAGGTAGAGTGGACAGTAGAGTGGACAGCAGAGTGGACAGTAGAGTGAGTAGGTAGAGTGGACAGCAGAGTGAGTAGGTAGAGTGGACAGTAGAGAGAGTAGGTAGAGTGGACAGCAGAGTGAGTAGGTAGAGTGGACAGCAGAGTGAGTAGGTAGAGTGGACAGCAGAGTGAGTAGGTAGAGTGGACAGCAGAGTGAGTAGGTAGAGTGGACAGCAGAGTGAGTAGGTAGAGTGGACAGCAGAGTGAGTAGGTAGAGTGGACAGTAGAGAGAGTAGGTAGAGTGTACAGCAGAGTGAGTAGGTAGAGTGGACAGCAGAGTGGACAGCAGCTACGTAAAAAAAAAAAAATCCTACCACTCCGTTACTTTAACAGTCACCTACTATAGAATTTATTTATTTACTATAGTATTTATTTATTTAATATAGTATTTATTTATTTATTTATTTATGTATTTATTTACTACGGTATTTATTTATTTACTATAGTATTTATTATTTAATATAGTATTTATTTATATATGTATTTATTTATTTATTTACTACGGTATTTATTTATTTACTATAGTATTTATTTATTTATTTAATATAGTATTTATTTATTTATTTACTACGGTATTTATTTATTTACTATATTATTTATTTATTTATTTAATATAGTATTTATTTATTTATTTACAACGGTATTTATTTATTTACTATAGTATTTATTTATTTACTACATAATTTATTTATTTGCTATAGTATTTATTTATTTACTATATAATTAATTTATTTGCTATAGTATTTATTTATTTATTATAGTATTTATTTATTTATTATAGTATTTATTTATTTACTATAGTATTTATTTATTTATTATAGTATTTATTTATTTACTACAGTATTTATTTATTTACTATAGTATTTATTTATTTGCTATAGTATTTATTTATTTATTATAGTATTTATTTATTTACTACAGTATTTATTTATTTACTATAGTATTTATTTATTTATTATAGTATTTATTTATTTACTACAGTATTTATTTATTTATTATAGTATTTATTTATTTACTATAGTATTTATTTATTTATTATAGTATTTATTTATTTACTACAGTATTTATTTATTTATTATAGTATTTATTTATTTATTATAGTATTTATTTATTTATTATAGTATTTATTTATTTATTATAGTATTTATTTATTTATTATAGTATTTATTTATTTATTATAGTATTTATTTATTTACTACAGTATTTATTTATTTACTATAGTATTTATTTATTTGCTATAGTATTTATTTATTTGCTATAGTATTTATTTATTTATTATAGTATTTATTTATTTACTACAGTATTTATTTATTTACTATAGTATTTATTTATTTATTATAGTATTTATTTATTTACTACAGTATTTATTTATTTATTATAGTATTTATTTATTTACTATAGTATTTATTTATTTATTATAGTATTTATTTATTTACTACAGTATTTATTTATTTATTATAGTATTTATTTATTTATTATAGTATTTATTTATTTATTATAGTATTTATTTATTTATTATAGTATTTATTTATTTACTATAGTATTTATTTATTTATTATAGTATTTATTTATTTACTACAGTATTTATTTATTTATTATAGTATTTATTTATTTACTATAGTATTTATTTATTTACTATAGTATTTATTTATTATAGTATTTATTTATTTATTATAGTATTTATTTATTTACTACAGTATTTATTTATGTATTTATTTTAGTATTCATTTATTTATTTATTTACTATAGTATTTATTTATTTATTATAGTATTTATTTATTTACTACATTATTTATTTATTTATTATAGTATTTATTTATTTACTATAGTATTTATTTATTTATTATAGTATTTATTTATTTACTATAGTATTTATTTATTTATTATAGTATTTATTTATTTACTATAGTATTTATTTATTTATTATAGTATTTATTTATTTATTATAGTATTTATTTATTTATTATAGTATTTATTTATTTATTATAGTATTTATTTATTTATTATAGTATTTATTTATTTATTATAGTATTTATTTATTTATTATAGTATTTATTTATTTATTATAGTATTTATTTATTTACTATAGTATTTATTTATTTATTATAGTATTTATTTATTTACTATAGTATTTATTTATTTATTATAGTATTTATTTATTTATTTATTTACAGTAGTATTATTTCTTTCTTTATTTACTGACTGTAGTATTATTTATTTATTTATTTACAGTAGTATTATTTCTTTATTTATTTACTGACTGTAGTATTTATTTATTTATTTAATCTCTTGAGATTGGAAAAACAGTTTTTTATCAAATTGAACATTCAGTAAAATCAAACATTGTCTTCTTGTTTCAAATTACACTATTTAACTGAAATGAACTGAACACACACACACACACACACACACACACACACACACACACACACACACACACACACACACACACACACACACACACACACACACACACACACACACACACACACACACACACACACACACACACACACACACACACACACACACACAATAAAGCTGATGTTGTTGTGTTTACTCATCTCTTCTTCTTCAGTGGTTTAAATACCAGAAACAGAAGATGCTTTGGGATGAGAGCTGGATCATTGACTTCAGGCAGATCAAACACGGTACTACTATACTAATATATATCAGGCAGATTAAACATGGTACTACTATACTATTATATATCAGGCAGATTAAACACGGTACTGCTATACTATTATATATCAGGCAGATTAAACACGGTACTACTATAATATATATCAGGCAGATTAAACACGGTACTACTATAATATATATCAGGCAGATTAAACATGGTACTGCTATACTATTATATATCAGGCAGATTAAACACGGTACTGCTATACTATTATATATCAGGCAGATTAAACATGGTACTACTATACTATTCTATATCAGGCAGATTAAACATGGTACTGCTATACTATTATATATCAGGCAGATTAATCATGGTACTGCTATACTATTCTATATCAGGCAGATTAAACACGGTACTGCTATACTATTATATATCAGGCAGATTAAACACGGTACTGCAATACTATTATATATCAGGCAGATTAAACACGGTACTGCTATACTATTATATATCAGGCAGATTAAACACGGTACTACTATACTATTATATATCAGGCAGATTTACTGCTATACTATTATATATCAGGCAGATTAAACACGGTACTGCTATACTATTATATATCAGGCAGATTAAACACGGTACTGCTATACTATTATATATCAGGCAGATTAAACACGGTACTGCTATACTATTATATATCAGGCAGATTAAACACGGTACTACTATACTATTATATATCAGGCAGATTAAACACGGGCTAGATTATATATCAGGCAGATTAAACATGGTACTACTATACTATTATATATCAGGCAGATTAAACATGGTACTGCTATACTATTATATATCAGGCAGATTAAACATGGTACTACTATAATATATATCAGGCAGATTAAACACGGTACTACTATACTATTATATATCAGGCAGATTAAACATGGTACTACTATACTATTCTATATCAGGCAGATTAAACACGGTACTACTATACTATTATATATCAGGCAGATTAAACATGGTACTACTATACTATTATATATCAGGCAGATTAAACATGGTACTACTATAATTATATATCAGGCAGATTAAACATGGTACTACTATACTATTCTATATCAGGCAGATTAAACACAGTACTGCTATACTATTATATATCAGGCAGATCAAACATGGTACTGCTATACTATTATATATCAGGCAGATCAAACATGGTACTGCTATACTATTATATATCAGGCAGATCAAACATGGTACTGCTATACTATTATATATCAGGCAGATTAAACATGGTACTGCTATACTATTATATATCAGGCAGATCAAACATGGTACTGCTATACTATTATATATCAAGCAGATTAATCAAGGTACTGCTATACTATCATATATCAGGCAGATTAAACACGGTACTACTATAATATATATCAGGCAGATTAAACACGGTACTACTATAATATATATCAGGCAGATTAAACATGGTACTGCTATACTATTCTATATCAGGCAGATCAAACATGGTACTGCTATACTATTATATATCAAGCAGATTAATCAAGGTACTGCTATACTATCATATATCAGGCAGATTAAACACGGTACTACTATAATATATATCAGGCAGATTAAACACGGTACTACTATAATATATATCAGGCAGATTAAACATGGTACTGCTATACTATTATATATCAGGCAGATTAAACATGGTACTGCTATAATATATATCAGGCAGATTAAACACGGTACTACTATACTATTATATATCAGGCAGATTAAACACTGTACTACTATACTATTATATATCAGGCAGATTAAACATGGTACTACTATACTATTCTATATCAGGCAGATTAAACATGGTACTGCTATACTATTATATATCAGGCAGATCAAACATGGTACTGCTATACTATTCTATATCAGGCAGATTAAACATGGTACTGCTATACTATTATATATCAGGCAGATTAAACATGGTACTACTATAATATATATCAGGCAGATTAAACACGGTACTACTATACTATTATATATCAGGCAGATTAAACATGGTACTACTATACTATTCTATATCAGGCAGATTAATCAGGCAGATCAAACATGGTACTGCTATACTATTATATATCAGGCAGATTAAACATGGTACTGCTATACTATTATATATCAGGCAGATTAAACATGGTACTACTATAATTATATATCAGGCAGATTAAACATGGTACTGCTATACTATTATATATCAGGCAGATTAAACATGGTACTGCTATACTATTATATATCAGGCAGATTAAACACGGTACTACTATAATATATATCAGGCAGATTAAACACGGTACTACTATAATATATATCAGGCAGATTACACACGGTACTACTATACTATTATATATCAGGCAGATTAAACATGGTACTACTATAATATATATCAGGCAGATTAAACACGGTACTATTATACTATTATATATTAGGCAGATTAAACACGGTACTGCTATACTATTATATATCAGGCAGATTAAACATGGTACTACTATAATATATATCAGGCAGATTAAACACGGTACTACTATAATATATATCAGGCAGATTAAACACGGTACTACTATAATATATATCAGGCAGATTAAACATGGTACTACTATAATATATATCAGGCAGATTAAACACGGTACTACTATACTATTCTATATCAGGCAGATTAAACATGGTACTACTATACTATTATATATCAGGCAGATTAAACTCTTCTGTATTTTTCAATTTCTTATTTATGTTGATTATATTCTTACACTGATTAAACCTCCCTACCCTAATCTCTCTCAGGCAGATTCCCTCTACTCTCTTTCTATCCTCCCACCCCTCCAAATAGCTCTCCTCTCTCTCTATTCTCTCTCTCTCTCTCTCTCTCTCTCTCTCTCTCTCTTCACTCTCTCCTCTCTCTCTCTCTCTCTCTCCTCTCTCTCCCTCCCCCCCTCCCTCTCTCCCTCTCTCTCTCTCTCTCTCTCTCTCTCTCTCCTCTCCTCCTCCTCTCTCTCTCTCTCTCTCCCTCTCTCTCTCTCCCTCCCTCCCTCCCCCTCCCTCCTCTCTCCCTCCCTCCCTCTCTCTTCTCTCTCTCTTCTCTCCCTCCCTCCCTCCCTCTCTCTTCTCTTCTCTCTCTCCCTCCCCCCCCTCTCTCTTGCTCTCTCTCTCTCTCTCTCTCTCTCTCTCTCTCTCTCTCTCTCTCTCTCTCTCTCTCTCTCTCTCTCTCCTCCCTCCCTCCCTCTCTTCTCTCTCCTCCTCCTGCTCTCCTCTCTCCTCCCTCCCTCCCCTCTCTTCTCTCTCCTCCTCCTGCTCTCCTCTCTCCTCCCTCCCTCCCCTCTCGTCTCTCTCCTCCTCCCCCTCCTCCTGCTCTCCCCCTCTCCCTCCCATCTCTTCTCTCTCCTCCTCCTGCTCTCTTCCCTCCCTCTCTCTCTCTCCTCCTCCCCACCAGACCAGATAACCAGGACTACTATGGGCAGTATCCTGTCTGCCCCTATTGCTAACAGTGATTCCAACGCCAGCTGTGTCACTGCTCTCAGCTCCTGTACAACCCAGGCTAACTCACGCAAACAACTGTTCACACACACTGGGATATAGTGAGTCTCTGTAACACACACAACCCAGGCTAACTCACACAAACAACTGTTCACACACACAGGGATATAGTGAGTCTCTGTAACACACACATACACACACACCGGGACATACTGAGTCTCTGAAACACACACACACACACATCTTGATCTTGCTGTTCTCATCAGTATAGCTGTATATATTGGAAGTCTTTGTATATATTGGTAGTATTTGTATCCTATAATCATTAGTAGTTCTTACATCTCGTATACCTTTTGATTCTACAGTATACCTGTTAATTCTATAGTATACCTGTTGATTCTATAGTATACCTGTTGATTCTACAGTATACCTGTTAATTCTATAGTATACCTGTTGATTCTATAGTATACCTGTTGATTCTATAGTATACCTGTTGATTCTATAGTATACCTGTTAATTCTATAGTATACCTGTTGATTCTATAGTATACCTGTTAATTCTATAGTATACCTGTTGATTCTATAGTATACCTGTTAATCCTATAGTATACCTGTTGATTCTATAGTATACCTGTAGATTCTATAGTATACCTGTGGATTCTATAGTATACCTGTTAATCCTATAGTATACATGTTAATCCTATAGTATACCTGTTGATTCTACAGTATACCTTTTGATTCTATAGTATACCTGTTGATTCTATAGTAGACCTGTTGATTCTATAGTATACCTGTTGATTCTATAGTATACCTGTTAATCCTATAGTATACCTGTTGATTCTATAGTATACCTGTTGATTCTATAGTATACCTGTAGATTCTATAGTATACCTGTTAATTCTATAGTATACCTGTTGATCCTATAGTATACATGTTAATCCTATAGTATACCTGTTGATTCTACAGTATACCTGTTGATCCTATAGTATACCTGTTGATTCTATAGTATACCTGTTGATTCTATAGTAGACCTGTTGATTCTATAGTATACCTGTTGATTCTATAGTATACCTGTAGATTCTATAGTATACCTGTTAATTCTATAGTATACCTGTTGATCCTATAGTATACCTGTTGATTCTATAGTATACCTGTTGATTCTATAGTATACCTGTTGATTCTATAGTATACCTGTTAATTCTATAGTATACCTGTTAATCCCATAGTATACCTGTTGATTCTCTCCTCTAGTGATGGAAGGACGGTGGCCATCAAGCGGATTCAGACCAAGACCTTTTCTCTGTCCAAGACCATCAGACGAGAGGTCAAGCAAGTCAGGTGGGGACAATAGAGGTCAACAGGTCAGGTTGGGACAATAGAGGTCAACAGGTCAAGTGGGGACAATAGAGGTCAACAGGTCAAGTGGGGACAATAGAGGTCAACAGGTCAGGTGGGGACAATAGAGGTCAAGCAAGTCATTTGGGGAGAATAGAGGTCAACAGGTCAGGTTGGGACAATAGAGGTCAACAGGTCAGGTTGGGACAATAGAGGTCAACAGGTCAAGTGGGGGCAATAGAGGTCAACAGGTCAACAGGTCAAGCGGGGACAATAGAGGTCAAGCAAGTCAGGTGGGGACAATAGAGTTCAAGCAAGTCATTTGGGGACAATAGAGGTCAACAGGTCAAGTGGGGACAATAGAGGTCAACTCAACACGTCAGATGGGGACAGTAGAGGTCAACAGGTCAGGTGGGGACAATAGAGGTCAACAGGTCAGATGGGGAAAGTAGAGTACAACAGATCAGATGGGGACAGTAGAGGTCAACAGGTCAGATGGGGACAATAGAGGTCAACAGGTCAGGTGGGGACAATAGAGGTCAACAGGTCAGATGGGGACAGTAGAGGTCAACAGGTCAGATGGGGACAATAGAGGTCAACAGCGCAGATGGGGACAGTAGAGGTCAACAGGTCAGATGGGGACAATAGAGGTCAACAGCGCAGATGGGGACAGTAGAGGTCAACAGGTCAGGTGTGGACAATAGAGGTCAACAGCTCAGGTGAGGACAGTAGAGGTCAACAGGTCAGATGGGGACAGTAGAGGTCAACAGGTCAGATGGGGACAGTAGAGGTCAACAGGTTAGATGGGGACAATAGAGGTCAACAGCTCAGATGGGGACAGTAGAGGTCAACAGATCAGATGGGGACAGTAGAGGTCAACAGGTCAGATGGGGACAGTAGAGGTCAACAGGTCAGATGGGGACAATAGAGGTCAACAGGTCAGATGGGGACAATAGAGGTCAACAGGTCAGGTGGGGACAATAG